>NW_026852679.1:0-62821 GCF_026571515.1 Ruditapes philippinarum | reverse complement strand
TCCTTTTTGCGGGGGAAAGTCGAAAATTATTAGTCAAAATAAAAAAAGGAAAAAGGGGGGGAAAAATAACTTTTTCTTTGTTTTCCTATTTAAATAAAATTATTATTTCTAATTTAAAAAATTGATTACATCAACATTTGATGATTACGTTTAAAATGCTAAATGAAAGGATCCCAACTTTTCTAGACTTTTAGTAAAAATTTGATAATATAATAACTACATAATGCTATTTTTTCCCCTTTCATAAAATCAGTAAATTCCCAGAAATTTTATTTTGGACACCTTTGGCAAGCGGGGGAAGGGAAATGATAAGACAATAAGATTCACGTGCGCTTTTAAATTTTTTTTCAAGGCTACCCAAAAGGGGGAACCCAAAACGAATCCCTTTGAAGGTTTGATAAGATTTCGGGCTAGGGAAATATAAAAAACACACAATATTTTCCATTAACATCCATGATGTAGCCAACCTTCATCAGCAACCAAATTTTTGGGGGTTAAACTTCGTGAAAAAAAAACATCTTAAAGAGAAAAAGAAACCAAAAATTTTTCTAGGAAAAAAAAGGGAATGTGTCAAAATTTCGTTCAACCACCTACCCAAAAACACACCGACCTACCCTTCAAAAAACAGAAAACTAGTTGGAAAAAACACAGCATCCCCAGAAAAAATCAACCAAAAAAGGGAATGGGAGGGAATTTAAATGTTAGTAAAATTTATAAATAATATAAGGTCCAAAACACAACAAAATTGTCCGCTTGAAAATAGCTGATAATATTGCTATGGAAAACCATTAAAAACGAAAAAAGGGTTTTTAAAAAACACCCGGGTTTGTTCAGTTTAAAAAAATGAAATTCCAAATAAATTATTTTAACCTATTAATTTTACTTCAAGAAAACAGAGGGATTTAGAAAAACAATAAAATTTTTAAAAAAAACTGTCACAGAGACAGCAAACCAATAATTTAAAAATAAAGCATAAGAAAACAACAAAAAGAAACTAATTATGATATAAAAATATCGCTTACAGTATCAAAAAAACATCAAAACTTATATTTTTGCACAACAAAAATGCTTAATTTTTAAAAAAATGTTAAAAAAACATTTTAGCCCTTTAAAGGGAAAAAACAGCAAATTAAATTGAAGTCAATCCCTTTAAAAAAAAAAATAGAGCAAAAAAAAAATTAAAATTTTAAATATAAGTATAATTCATAGAGCAAATAACCTTGAAAAAAAAGCTACAGTCATGAACCTTTTTTATACATTATGTAGTTTTAAACAAAAACAAATTTTTTTATTTAGGGTCTAGATAGATACTATTAAATATAACACAAAAAAAAACTAAAAAGCGAAATTTATTAATGAATTCAGTTCAAAAAATTAAATGGGGTTATTGGAAATACGAGCTTGCGTTTTATAAATCTTATCCATATACCATGAAGTAATAGTTAAATAACGTTTGGTTAAATATAAATTCAAAGTTAAGGGTAATTGTTGGGATAGCCACGCTAGAGTTATTAACATGTGCTTAATGATAAGAAATTATATTTTGAAGTTTGAAGTAGACACCTTAAATAAAGGGTTATAACTATTTCTAAGATCAAAGGAGATATAATCTAAAAATTGTTTCAAGTAATGACCTTGTCAATTAGTAGTGGGGGAATGGTAAGGAATATATAATGGAAGTTTGAGGTAGATACCTTAAAACTAAAGAAGTATAGTAAAAAAAAAAAACATTTTCAAGTAAAAAAAGGCATGGGGAGATAATTTTGTTATATTTGATCTTGTCACTAAGACTTAGAAATGATAGGAACATAATTTAAGTTTGCAAGTGAACCTAAGAAATAAAAAGTAACAGGAAAAATATTTTTTTAAGGAAAATCTATTAATATAGTTTATTCGATTAATCTGAATATATTCGGTTGCTTGTCGCTTTCAAATATAAAACTTGTCACAGTTGAATATGGGGGGTGATGATAAAAAAACATATTTGAAGTTATGGAAGTTTATATCTTAAGAAATGAAAAAAGGTTATAGGAATAAATATTTATTGTACCCAAAACATTAACCTGGAATCTGGACACGGACACCGAGGCCGGGCGAGTAGGCAGCTTCTCCATATACTTCGAAGGTCGAGCTAAAATTGAGTCATAAGAGAAGGTGCGAAGATTAATTTAGATAATGACTTCATATCAAACATTTTTAATACCACAAAAGATGATCGTATAAGAATTATGTTTAAACCTAAAACAGTTCAAAGAGTTATAATATTCTAGAAAAACATCATTTTAAAATGGAATCTCTCAGGTTTGAAATAAACACTATGAGAAAAGATTATTTTATGGCCTCATATGACCTATCAGATGGTTTGAACCCCATAAAAGTTATAAAACCAGCGTTATTTTTTCCGAATTCTTCTTCAATTGAATATAAAATATCAATTTACAGCATTAGTTATGGATTATCGAATCCAGCACTCGAATTTTCACAAAGGTACTGGAACCAGTGTTTGATTTTATCTATTCTTGGGGCACTAGGTCCATGTACTGCTTATTCATTGATGATCTTGGCTAGTAGAGATTTTTATCAGTCATGATAGTTGTAATTGTGAATATACCACTGTGCAATATATTAGATTATCGAATTAACTGTTTAACAGAAAAAGTCGGTGCAACTACTATATTTCTGCGTCTTTTTCCTATTTGTTTGAGTATCATCCATCATTTGTTTCTCCTTTCTCATAATTAAATTGACAGCAATCATTCATACTTGAATACAAATTTTACCACGCCGAATTAATAAGAACACTTAGAAAAATGTTTATGCTTCTACGAAAATATAAGTTATTCTTACCAGCAGCGCTAAGGTCCAATTCTGAAATGAATAAAAATGAAATAAATAATATTTATAATTGTTAGCAGATGAAAATGAAATTTAAAAACAGTAACTGTAATGTGTTATAATTGTTTTTCTTATTTTCAAAGTATTAACCTCAATGTAATATTCAACCAGTGTAGCTGTCCTAATATTATTTTTCAAATTGTATAATAGATAGAAAAGATTATTTCGTCAAACATTCAGTTGTTAAGCGCCGATGAAAATTTTGCAAAGTCATAATTATCATTTTAGTTTTGTTAGTAATGATACGATATTCTAACCAAAACAATATCGTGAAGAACAAACTACAAATCCATAAAATTTACTGCTTAACATTCTATTGAATATTTGACTGATTTATGCATGCCGTTTTCACTAAGTTCAATGCGATCCATATTAAGTTTGTGTTAATTAACTCATTTAAAAATAATATTATAATAATATTTATTATTCATTTCTGTTGAATATTTGAAAAATAGCAAGCTTTGCTATTTTTTTATGTATTATTTCGGCGAATGAGTAAACATTTGCATTTCATACAAAATTCAACATTTAACTATTATGTAATTGTTTCGTAAGTAGTAGATATTTATTGATTTATACAAGTAAAAAAATGATTTCGTTAAACTTTAGCTGTTAAGGGACCGATGAAAACTATGCTAAGTCATAATAATCATAGCAGTGCAATTTGTTTAATAAGTTTAGTTTGTGTATAATAATACGATATTCCAATCATAAATATGCGCTTTAGATACAAACTAACAAATGCACGAACTTTGTCTAAACATTCTATGAATCATTGTCAATTAATTGATTGCGTTTTTATTAATTCAATGCATTTCCAATATTAATTTTGTGAACAACTTTTTATTTTGAAAATCAAATGAATATTTTTTATTCACTTTCTGCTGAAAATAGCAAAATAGGGAAAATAGCAAGCTTCTTTCTTTTGTCATTCAATAGAATTTTGTGAGCCGTATTCATCTATATTATGTGTTCAAATGCAAAAGTATTAATCCTTACACAAGCTTGTTAATGTCGATTGAATGAGTTTGTAAGAATATGAATTAACAAATTTTTCATTTAAATCTAGTACGTATTTATATTGCTAACAGATATTGTTTAAAAGTATAATTTTTTCTTTAACGGTATCTACCATTGCTATTTAATGTTTTATTCTGCCACTTCGTTAACATAAATACCGTTTTAAAAATGTTTATATAAAATCTTTGACACATTGGCAGCCATGAACCGGTTCGTCGCGAAGCATAGTTTCACTCCGAAGCTTAGAGGTTGAAATTTAAAGTTGAAACTTGTTATCATATGCTTTGTTAATACTATTAAGTCAAAATTAAAAAGCAGAAATGTATCCATAATTTCACGTTTGTGTGCTTGAATAGCTATAACAATAAAAGCAAGAATAAAAAACTATTAAATAGAATGTAATAATTTTGCATTACAAATAATGAATGAAACAATTTTAAGCAAATAAAATCAATATCACCGGTTTTGTTGTAAAGTTATCTGCCCCATAATCTGGCCATTGCTGATTTGTTGAAACGATTATCCATTTGTTTGTTAATACTATAAGTTTAAAGCAGAAATGTTCCGTAGTTTAAAGATTGTGTGCTAAGTTGTAATCTAAGTTTACTATAGACAAAAGCAGAAAAGATA
Source organism: Ruditapes philippinarum (assembly GCF_026571515.1). Taxonomy (NCBI): domain Eukaryota; kingdom Metazoa; phylum Mollusca; class Bivalvia; order Venerida; family Veneridae; genus Ruditapes; species Ruditapes philippinarum. The sequence goes on along the minus strand of NW_026852679.1, from coordinate 58,276 downwards.
CTATCATCATTTAAAGCCGTTTCATTACAAAATATAATAGAAACGTTTTAAGTAATAAAATACTATAATATCACCGCCCTTGTTTTATAGTGTATCTGCCATCAATATGACATTTGTTATTTCAGTCAATAATAAATATCAGGTAGCAAGGCCTATTTCGATTTCCATGTACCGACTTGATTTCAATATTTGTGCAATTTTTCAAGACTTAATAGTGACATAATGTGTTTCTTTACTTAATGTTAATTTCCTTCCTCACAAATAAACATTTTATTCAGTTGCTTTATCCAACCCAACACGGGTTATTTTATTATGTTATATGGGCGCGTGAATAATTATTTCTTTTATCGCGAATTAAACTCACGCTGTCTGTCAATTGTGACAGTAATGAGTTTCTGAATCATGGAATTTCGTAAAGGTTGATCAGTACCTATTCAATAAAATGAAGTAGAAAATACATAGAATCCTAGACAGGGCATTATAAAAAAGTCAACACATCATAATAGGTTATTGTGTCTTTGTTTAAATGTCTGGCAGAAGATATTTAAATTTCAAATCATCGTAGAATCGCTTTAATGTGAGATACATTTAATTTCTAAATATAGCTACTTTTTAAGAATTTTCAGTTCTACGCTAAATCTATATGAATGATGTGACAAATTACTTAATAAGACCAACGGTTTATAAGAATTATGTATGAGTTATATTAGCTTGAAATGACCTAGAAATTATAAAATAACACATAATGGACCGGTTTGTTTAAGAATTCATACTGTTTATTAATTAAAAACATATTACATATAATTATAAAAATAAACTATAAAATTACAATTTGATATCATAAGCTCTATGTCAGCTCTCAAATTAGGTGTGACTAGATAGTCTGTATTTCATGCATACTAATATTGCACTTGAAAGAATGATATGTCCGACGCAAATACAAAACTGTTTTTGTAGTTTAACGTTTTAGCATGTTACGGTGCATGCCATTTCTTCGTAAGAACGTCTACAACATATTCTTTCATACAAATATTTTGGAAGTATTATTATTTTCAAAGACTGTGACGATAACTTGTAGCTACGGGCAGCAGTTAAATAATTTTCAATAGTATGAAACTTAATGTGAGGAAAATCAACGGTCAGATTTAAGCTTATTCTTAAATTTATATGGAATTCTAAGAACAATTATTTTTTGCAAACTTTGTGTTTATATAAGCCTTCAGATCAGTGAGTACAGTTTCTATACGCGTGTGACATGATATCTAAAAATGGAATACCTGTGTCGTATTTGGAGACGATTATGCGTTAGTTTCGGTAAGAATTTAAAACAAGAGCGCCTCATGCGCCGAACCAAATTTTCAACGGACCAGTTTAGTGTGACAGCAATAATAGGTGAAGTGCCATGACTTATTAGTAGAGCTGAATATTCTATTGTTAGCAAAAGTAACCTTGACCTTGACTCCAATATCTAAGTGCAATCTTTACTGCAACAGAAGTTTGGTGCTCAAAGGTCAAAGGGCAAACTCAGTTTCGTGAAACACTGAATACTTAACCTTGATCCAGACACTGGATGCAATCAAAGCTGCATCTTGCATTAGCTACCCATAACTACAGTTTGGTTCAAAAGGCACAGCAAACTCAATATTGAGTGGAAATGAATTTCCTATTTGTAAGTAAAAGTGACTGACTAATCCCAATGGACACTGGTAGTAATTCAATTGCCTCTTATATAACTTCTACCCTACACCAGTTTGTGTCATATGCAAGCACTAAATAATGAGCGGAAACTCTAATTCATTTGTAACAGGGTACCTGATCACAGAACCTGGGTAGCATACAGCTGCTCTTAATATAAGCTATCCAGAACAGTTGTGTAATATGCCAAGGCAACTCAAGATATGAGCAAAACTGGAATTTCTATTTTAAGTACAATGAATTACTTGATCAAGACACATAAATAGCACTCCACCTGCTACTTGATATAAGCTACCTAACCAATTTGTGTCAATAGGCTTAAGCAGTAAATTATGAGGGAAGACTGAATTTCTATTGTTAGTAACATACCTTGGACCTTCAATCACGTCACTTGTAGAAATCCAAGCTGTCTCTTGATATAAGTCTATCATTTATAAGTTTGGTCAATAGGCAAAGCTAACATTCACAAAGTTTTTGTACGATGATACATGGATAGACTTTTATGACTTATGAGGTTCTAGCTGCTTTTCGACGTGATCTGTTCGTTCATTCAAGGTCATGTAACTTCTTGAGATAGTCATATACCGCTCGTTGTTTTCGCCCTCTGACACTCAATATTCAGGTAAGCGAACTCCAGCTGCTAAGATGTGTTATCAGTATACTCATTACACACATAGTATATATGTGATCAAAATAGCAAGAACAAAGTTATGAGCGGACAAAATTGACACCGCAATCCCCCCCTTCCTGCACGCCTAGTTCGGCAACATAACCGTTTTAACACAATGGACGATAAAATGGTTTTAAAGCAATTATAATTATTAATAAATATATAATAGGTTGAACAATTGAAGTACATTTTCTTTGCATGCTATCGAAATATATTTAATTGAATTGAATTTACCTCTTTCTTTAATTTTCATGGAATGAACAACGTTTACAAGAAAACTGTAGAACAATTTGTTTAAAATTAAATTCCATTTCAGGAGCCTGTTCCTGAACAGTCACCATCACAACGAGTCCTGTCACATTTCCGTTTGGACTCTATGGATTTTGTTATTTTATTTTAAAATCTTATTTATCGCAACATTTCCGTCTTTTATCGCGTTTAAGCTTGAACAATGCCCAATTTATTCATCTGAGTGATTCTCGTCCTTGGTGATCGTTCAGCACTAAATTTTTGGTGTTTTCTGGTCCTTCGTTCTTTTAATTTCTTTGTTTGCTATTGTAAGTTGAGGTGATTCAGTCTCTTCAGCTTGAATTACTGATTATCACCCTTGAAAATATTACAGCTTTAAAGATGCATTGGCCTCCAATGAGTCAAAATATTTCAATAATACTTGAGAGTAGACAACATTTAGTAATGTAAAATTAATTCAAGATTCAAGTTATAGTTTAATGTTATGTGCGGTAAATGCTGTTTTTTCAGTTTTTCACTTTTTTCTACTCGTTACTAACGCAGTTAGGGCTATTTATGCATATATTTTCACTTTTGTAATTTACATGGTATTAAGTGCAAATTATAATGTGGATGTCCTTCTGTTTATTACACTATTATACTTGTACAAATACATTCAATTTTATATAAAACATTAGCGTGAATTCTGAGCTGTGCTTTTACAGCTAGCTGTTAATGCAGTTCATAGTTCTACTTCACCTTTTTTTTCCAATTCACTTTTATGATTCTTTACTGTCATGATTTTTTACATTTTTTTTTTCAAAAACCCCTGCGTAAATAACACATTGCAGTGCTTTAATGTAAAATAATGTAAAATGTTGAAATTCTAGCTTAAGATGTGCTAGGGGGTAGTGGACAGTAGATTCAGTCTTGACGTACGTCGTCCATGAAAGCTAAATCGGAATCAACTACAACATTTTATTAGATTCCTATTACGATTCCTTATTATCTTATTCCACGCACACTTCGTGATTAAGTGATTCAAATGATAGGGTATTGATAGATACTTTGTTTGCATGCTTTATGAAAATACTGTTTCATTATAGTCGTAATATCGTATTCAGTTTTCCTTTGAATTGTATGTGAAACATTTCATTCTTTTACTTTACATGATTTTTTAAAATATATCTGTCCCAAGATAAAAAATACTTTAACACATCTAGTTTACATATTTTTCTTCCTTATCATGTTCTTCAGTTTTTGCCCATTGATTTGCACGCGCAATATTCACTATGTGATTGCGACTTCTGTGTTCGCTAGATCTTTTAATACTTATTTAGTTATGTTTTCGACCTTTATATCACGTAACACGATTATAATTCTATAGCATCTTTGCATCCCCTAATACATATCTGTACCTTAATTATATGATGAAATAATTAAACTAATTTAAAATGAAGAGAACGTAAAATACCATTCAAAATAATGAACTAAGAACATTATACCCACCAACATAATACATCATTATTTTAGAAGCTATATCATTCAAACTATATGTGGTTAATGTGAGCTTATATAGGACAGAAATTATTGAATGATAGTATTGTCAGTCCAAAAAGTTTATAGCAAACAAATTCTCTAAATACTTGAATTACAATGGTTAGCGGAATTTGTGCATATTGCAATACTAGGATGATCCAAAAAATAACCGGACTGGACGGCGCAATTGAAGAATTTTCAATCCACACTTATTGTTAATTATCAACTTATCGGAAACTACATACCTGTAAATGTACTTTATTTAATCAGTAACGCAAATAGGCTTTCAGCGTAACAGCGAATTCAAACACCATGGTAACGCACACCCGGCGCAGTGCACTAATTCCCTTAATGAGGGGCCGCTTTATGCTGCCGTTGTATTTTACAATATTGACATTACATTTCCAAATGCAACCGTCAAAGCTCAATGTACCATAATTCTTTGACGTTGTCAGTAAAAATGACTTAATTAAACCATTATTTATATTTAACAATCACAATTCAACTTCAATTTATATTAATTCTCGCGTTAAAACTATGTCTCGGAAGTCTTGAATCATTCAATAGGAAAAATTGTCAAATGTAAGCAGACTGTGTTTAAAACGTAGAAAAGTTACTGGCTATCAAGGGAAAGTTCAGAAACCACGCATATTATTTGATTGCTTAAATATTAAGAAGGATATGAAATAGAAACAATAAGGAGAACAGAAAAATACATTTTCACGCGTTTCGTACGTGACGTCTCGGCCAGACGTTGAATGACGCTCGATTGACTGCGGACTTCAACGATGTTGTAAAGTAACTACGGAACGGGCGTCAACTCTGAGACTTAAAGGATAAATTAATGCATAATGCATTCTTGATTCTTGGTTTACAAATTGTATCAATTATTTCTTATTTTACGCATTCTTATGGAGAATTGCTGTCCATTTACAGCCACTGTTCAGATTTGTCTATGCGTTTTATTTATTTAATAATATGACAATTGATCATATTGTATTTATTCTGTTATTGTTCGTATGTATACATTATCATCGCACTTATTTATATTTTTAATCATTAGTATTGCATGTTGCGATTTTTTCACAATCAGTTACAGAGAAAATACGGAAGTTTGCGTCATTACAGGAGCTCTGTATCGATTTTGTTGTCTTAGCTGAGTGGTTTTGTGTTTTCCTTGCATTCTTATTCAATTCATATTATACTCCAATTGTACAGAATATTATATGGCACTGGATCGCGCAAATCAATAAGAGCTCTCTCTATCATCTATTTGTTTCTTACTCGCTGTAAGATGAGTATAAATCTGCTCCGTAGATCATCGCTTATAGTGACGTCGTTAATGTCAATTTTTAAAGTATACGTGCGCTTCATTTGCTTTAATGTGGATTGCTATACGATCAAACTTTTTTTCTGTAATTTCTTGTTGTATTTTTCTGTTTATCATTAGGTAGTCCGATTATTATTCGTGGTATGTTTTAGTGAATTTCATTAAGTATTAGATATTTACAAGTCCAGGTTAATTTTTTTGACATCTCTCTTATTTTTTTGAACTTTGCCTTTGTCATATATTAATCTATTGTGGAAACTTGTCTTATTCTTCAGCTATAAAATTTTATATTTTTAAATGTTATCGTGTGTACTCTGACTCGTTCTTAAATACAAAATGTACGATTCATAGCTGCACATTGTTCGATTTAACTCGTACCAACTATATCTAAATCTCTTTGAATATAGATATGTTCTATTTTATTTATTATTTAATCTATTTATTATTTATTTATTTATTTATTAAATTTACACAATAGATACAATTATTTCTTTTTGTGTATTCTTTATCTCGTTAAAATGAATGTAGTAGGATTCCCTTTAGTAAATGTGTATGCAGCTGCAGAAAGATCATAAGCTATATAATCGCTCTATGATACCATGCTAAAACCAAAATAATGCTTATTAAGTCTACTGAGGTCTGTCTGGGTAATTCATCGCTTCTGACATTTTCTGAAAAAGTCGCTTTGTCCAGATCTTCTTTTTGTTTTTCTTTTCTGAAAAAGAATCACAACAAATCAAGTAATATTTTAGCCTTTTGTTGGCAAATGCATGGATATTATTAGTAATTATATCTATATAATTAAATATCAGCGTTTTTACCTTGTTTTTACTATTTAATGTTTGCATCATGATATAAGCAAGATACCCTTTCGTCTTGATTTTTATTACTTTTGCTTCCATTTTTCCACAATATATGTCTCAAAAAGATAAACAAAAAAGCTATAGAAGTTTCTTTACAAATAGATATTATCAAGTGGCATTAACGCTTTGTTCTGATAGGATTATGAATGGCGTTAGAATTGGTCAATTAGTGTTTCAGACTTTAAGCTTATGTTCTGATCTGTACAAGCAAGATTATCTATAAAAGAATTTTGATACCATAACATAGGTACATTTTGTTGGTTCTACAAATTGCTTGCAACTTTGTTTTAAATGTGTAATTAAACTTTCATATCACTAAATTGTTACTATTTAATTTTTTTCATCTTTAATGATAATTTCATTTCAACATTAATATAATAGGGGGGGGTATAATGTGTTATGCAATTTTTATATTTCTTTTCTTATTTCTTTCTTTCATTTTTTAGAATTTATAATGTTTTAGGTTCTTTTTAAATGAATTATGAATATTTCATAGATGCTATAGATTATTCAGCTTTCAAGATGATATACATTTTAACATTGCAAAACTATATATTCTAATTTACCGGTCAATTCTTGGATACCTGTTGCAATTTAAGTACAGGTTTCGTTTGGAATCATGGTGGACTTCTTCTACGCCTTTCAGCCATATCTGCTATATTAACTCTGAAGTTAAACAATTAAGTAAATATTTTTGCTTAAGTTACGGCATTATCTTAACTCAGGATAAAAATGTTATCTTTATTTATTTCGATCGTTTGTTTAAATCATTTGATGTGCATAACACCCAGACCTTCTGCAAACGAAAATGCTATAGAACTGTATATGTACATCTTTGTAAATGTGTGTTTAATACATGTATACTAATCCATACCTACTTTAGTCGAACCGTATACAACTGGAAAAATTCCGTATTTAAAGCTTAAATAAATCTTTTCATAAACACTTTTCAAACTTATGTTCTCTCTGGAAATATTTGAACATAAGTTACTTGCAAAGAGCAAGCCTTATTGTGGACTAACGTTCTACCAAGAAGATTATTATACATTTCTATCCGCCACTCCGTACTACGAGAAGATCAGAGATTATTCGTAATTACTATGTTTACATTAAATACAGGTTTAATTCAATCTATCAATTATTTTAAATTACCAGGGTGTGTATTTTATGCTCTCAACTCAAACTTCTGTTTTGTCTGTGAAAATATACTCATCGCTTTTCGAGATTTGCCAGTTCCTAGTGGTTTAATTGTTGAAATGAATTCGTTCTATGAATACCCTTCTTGGAATCGTAATCATATTCATTAATCTTATCATTTACTTAACACCTTTCCTTCATATCTGTGCTATTAAATTGCATAAGATTTATTTTAATAATGCTTTGAGAATGTACAGCAATTTATTTTATGCATAAAAACGTTTCGAATTGGATTCTGCAGGAATATTTCTGCATTCCGTATTGTTTAAATAATTCGCCCTGTCAGACAGTTTGTTTAAGTCATCGTGGTGCAATTGAAAGGTAGGCAATTTTCATATAAAACAAGCTCCAATTGTAAAAATGCATTCTTACACTACAAAGCGTCGATAATACATTTTGCATGATTCATCAAATGTGATAAACTTTTAATTATTACGTTTTATTTTGTTTATAAAGTCCTTAACACAATAGATCATTGGAATATAATCGCAAAATTGTTTATCACTGGAATGTTTTTAACATTGTGAGCTCTGTCGTTATATGAATTTTGCCTACTTTCACTTTGGGACCTCTTGTGAGAGAAAACATATTGCTGAAATGCGATCACTTTAATGTAAAAGCGCAAGCGTGCCTTGATCGTCGTCTTGTACGCTTAAAATCATCTTAGTTGCTCGACGTATTCATTTCTAGAAATCCACGAATGATTTTGTTGTTTTCTAATTGTTTAACCAGGACAGAAACGAAAATGAAGTAAGATTGTGTTGCGATGTTTAGGAATTCTTCAGTTGGAATTCCCGCGGTTCTTGTTTTATTTTTTATCTTCAACGAAAATGGATGCTGTTGGCGCGCTTAGAGATGAGTCGATGACTTTGTGTGTCTAAGATGTTTTGATGAAAAGTTTGAAATATTTGCTTTTGTGTGATGCGGCTGACCAATAAGAACCAAGAGCGCGGATGACGTTTGTTTTTGTTACATTAAACACGTGTTGTATTTTCTATGGTGCTAGAATTGAAGAATGAACATTGCAGAGAGGGCAAAGATGGACAAAAGTCAATTTAGTCAAGAAATTTTTTACAGTTTTACAGTTCAAATATGTGTATTCTGGAAATTTGATAAAACTTCACAAACTATATTAGAACATATAATTTTCTTTTAAATACATTTTAAGGCGTTTGGAATGGAAATCATTAAGGACGCTATTTAATTGGTATGTAATCCGTAATATGCGTCTGTAATCTGCAACGAATTCGCTCAACAAAGAAAACTTTGAGTCCTTTAATTCGTCCGTGTATCATCCGCTTTCGCGACGGCATCCGTGACGTTTCACATGAATGAGCATATTTTTATGGACGCGGACAGTCACGGGTAGGTATCGTCATGACAAGATTCCTCGAACAAAATTAGATGCTTTATTGATTTTGAAAGAAATACTGAAAAGCTTATAAAATAGTGCTGGAGAACCCACATCTGTATGATGCATCGCTGACAGATAACAAAAATGTATCTGTTCTACGTGTTACAAAAGAGATGAAATTCAAAAACCTAACTGATAATTTAATGTTTTTCTTTATTATCACTAATTCTTGATTATAGAATGTTTTTGATATAGTTAGGAATTTCAATCTACAAATAATTATTCTCTCTGCATTACTAAAAAGTATATGAATATGTGCATACTATGGAATACAATCTCACGACGGCACGGACCGGACATGGACGCGATCACGGATAGCTACAAGGAATACGCCTAAGTCATGTCTCAGTCCTTCCTGTATTTACGTTACTTGAAATTTTTATTTGTTGTTTATCAAGAAGATCAGTTTATGCTTGTGACTGCTTAAAATGCTTTTGAATGTATGAGCAGTGGTATTATAAGTGTCCATTATCTCACGTCTCACTCATGCTTTTAGCTTGTAAGTGTATATTGAATTAATATAATTTCCTTATTTCACTCTCTTCTGCATTGCTATGTTAGACCGTTTTTATAATGAGTTTTTTTCAACACACTATCATGTATGGAAAAGCCGATCTGTGCTTTAATTATAAACTGAACGTTTTTATGTCCAACTAATACATTGAGTCAATTTTCTTGTGCATCATGAATATATTATGTTGAAGTATCCCCACATGAATTCTGAACAATATGTAATAAAATCTGGAAGTGATCCTCGGAGGCATTTATTACAACAAAATTACAAGATTATTGCAACTCGGTATGATTGACCATGAGGGTAATGAATGTGGAACATCCCTCATGCCCGAGAGTGGTACTGTTATCAACAGGGCATCAATATCCCGAAGGACCAGAAAAATATAACAACACTGAACAAGTCGGGACAAACATCACTTGACACCTGCTGTTGTGAGTATAAACACAGACCGTGAACCGGTGATGCAGAAAGTATAAAAAATATGAACAAAGGCAAAAACTCAAAATTTAGGCAAAGCAGAGTTATGCTTTTTTTTGCACTGCACTTTTATTCAATGAGATCTATCTATCTTAAAAATTTCCTGATTGATATCGAGTTATGTCCAGTGGTAAAAGTCAAATTTAAAATGACAAAGGGCAATAACTCCAATTAAGACCAGAGCTTTGTTAGGTTCTTTAAGCATTGCAGCTATACCGCATGAGACCTATCTATCTACAAGAATTCAATGTTGATATCTCTATAATTTTAGATAATGTCCGCAGAACAAAGTTCAAAGTTTCAAAATGAACAAAGCGGCTTATAACTCCAAAAGTAGCAAGACAGTGTTTACAGTTCTTGTTGCCTGCAAAACTTTACTCAATGAGATCTATCTACAGACAAATTTTCTGTTGATATCTCTTATACATTAAGAGTTATTCCTGGAACAAGTTCAAGTGTAAAAATAACAAGGGGGATAATTCAAAAAATTAGGCAAGGCAAAGTTAAGGTTCTTTTCACTGCCACTCTACTCAATGAGATCTATCTAGCCTACAATTTCATGTTGATACCTCTTTTACTTTTAGAGTTATGTCCCGGACAAAGTTCAAAGTGTAAAATAAACAAAGGGGGATAATTCAAAAATAAGACAAGGCAGAGTTACGGTTCTTGTGCACTGCACACCTACTCAATGAGATCTATCTACCTACAAAGTTTCATGTTGATACCTCTTATACTTTTAGAGTTATGTCCCGGACAAAGTTCAAAGTGTAAAATAAACAAAGGGGGATAATTCAAAAATCAGGCAAGGCAGAGTTACGGTTCTTGTTCACTGCACACCTACTCAATGAGATCTATCTACCTACAAAGTTTCATGTTGATACCTCTTATACTTTTAGAGTAATGTCCCGGACAAAGTTCAAAGTGTAAAATAAACAAAGGGGATAATTCAAAAATCAGGCAAGGCAGAGTTACGGTTCTTGTGCACTGCACACCTACTCAATGAGATTTATCTACCTACAAAGTTTCATGTTGATACCTCTTATGCTTTAAGAGTTATGTCCAGGACAAAGTTCAAAGTGTAAAATAAACAAAGGGAGATAATTCAAAAATTAGGCAAGGCAGAGTTACGGTTCTTGTGCACTGCACACCTACTCAATGAGATCTATCTACCTACAAAGTTTCATGTTGATACCTCTTATACTTTTAGAGTAATGTCCCGGACAAAGTTCAAAGTGTAAAATAAACAAAGGGGATAATTCACAAATTAGGCAAGGCAGAGTTACGGTTCTTGTGCACTGCACACCTACTCAATGAGATATATCTACCTACAAAGTTTCATGTTGATACCTCTTATACTTTTAGAGTTATGTCCCGGACAAATTTTCAAAGTGTAAAATAAACAAAGGGGGGTAATTCAAAAATTAGGCAAGGCAGAGTTACGGTTCTTGTGCACTGCACACCTACTCATTGAGATCTATCTACCTACAAAGTTTCATGTTGATACCTCTTGTTGTTTCAAAGTTATGTCCCGGACAAGAAAAGGGGACGGACGGACGGATGGACGGATGGACGGACGGAAAGACGGACGGACGGAAGGACGGACGGACGGACAAGGCGGCGACTATATGCTCCCCCGAAATATTTTCGGGAGGCATAAAAATCTAGAAACAAAGTGATGTCAATAATCTATCATGATACGAGGCGCATTTTTGAATATACATTGTAGTATACATTGTATTATGTGGAACCATCTTTATATAAGGTCAAAATAACAATATATAAAGTCAACCTGCCTTAAATAATGTCAGTCTGTCATTATTAGATGTGAAGTTATGCATATATTTCATAGAATAATTCTTATAAAGAGTTAACATTATATGATGTCAATGTCTCCCTCTATTATGTAACTCTATCAATATACAATGTGCATTTTTAAGTATATTATAGGAAAACACCCTTATATAGAGTCACAATACCAGTATATTATGCGGAATCATCTTTATATAGAGTTAACTTAGCAATGTATGATGTAAATGTGTCATTATATGATACCAATCATTCATTATACGATGTGATTTAATAAATAAATAAATAATTAGTAAATAAATAATGTGGACTCATCTTTATATTGAGTCAAAATAACAGTATATTATGTCAGTTTTTCCTTGTATAAGTCAGTATTTCATTATATGATGTGTAATGAGTCAAAATAGTCAAAATAACACTATATTATGTAGAATTGTCTTTATATAGAGTCAATGTAACAATATATGATGTACATGTGTCTTTATATGATGTGCTTTCGTAAATATACTATGTCGAACCATCCTTATATAGAGTCGATTAACAATATATTATGAACAGATTATATGGATCCATCCTTATATTGAGTCAGAGTAGCAATGTATTATGTCAATCTATTGTTTACAAAAAGCACATCATGTCATGATAGATTGGCCTTAAATGCTTGCAAGCCTGGTAAATCTATTCAGTTTACATCTTTTTTTTACCAGTAATACGGATACAACCTTCATTTGAATATGCTATGAGACTTTATTGCTATGGTAATCATAGTTTTAATTTGAATTTTGAAAAAAAATCATTTTTCAGTTAACCTCTTCCGCATGCTTACATGTACATACAAAAATGTTCAAACATATAATTTAAATAAAATAGAAAAATAAGCAGACATCTTTTTTTACGCAATCCTGTTATGTTTCCGAAATATCCAGGATAAACGTCCGGTAATATACAATTACACATCTGATAAGGAACATGAATAGCATGTTTTAGGATATCGTATTTTATCATTTATCGCTTGAGTGATGTTCTTAACATACTTTTTTCTCGGAGGGTTCGGGAATTACGTGGCACCAACGCAGTACAGATCATAAGGGGACTTCCAAGCTTTACTGATGGATGAAGACCTCGGGTGTCCCTGTGTTCAATATTTCAGACACAAACGGGCACCGGAGTAGAACTACCAACGTTCCGTAAGCTAACATTCTCACATGAAAATTCAAATACCCTGACGCGACTCGAACCTACAGTTGTGAGAGGCAAGCGTTTTGAAGTCAATGACATTAACCATTCTTATCATACTGACTCCATGGCACTATAATATATGTAAATATATTGGTAGGCTTTTAAATATGCTTCCGAGGGATCATTTTGTTTCCAGATTTTATACTTCAGGTAACAGCAGGTGTCAAGTGCTGTGTGGCAGCTGTAAAAGGTTGCCCCGTTCATCACTTCAGTGTTGTTATATTTTCTGGTCCTTCGCTTTAGCCGGTGCTAGTGAGCGTGAGGGATATTGCATATTTATAATCCCTCATGTATAGACTCAACCAAACCGAGTCTGCAATTCTTTTGTAATTTTGTTGTTATTAATGCTTCTGAGTGATCACTTTGTTTCCAGATTTTTATAAATAACTATTAGCAACAACAATAATATGCAAGACAATGGCATAAATCTGTCGAAGTGAATAACAAAAAGACAGTGACATTATGACAAAATATGCATTTTCACGCTAATGTTTTATAAAGCTTTCAAATTAAAGATTATAATTTTCAGATTTGAAAGTCTATAGATATATCATATCACGGGCATTGATTGTTGAAAACAATCAGTGTAGATTTTGAAACAGTCCAATAAATATTTAAATTTGAATGTTTTGATCACAAAACAATATAATCGACATTTGGGACAATATTTCAATCGAGCTACAATATAACATTTTAAAAAGTCAGAATGAAGTTTAGTGAGAACATGGATTCTTTGTTGTATTCAACTAATAAAATATTTCTGTTCAATATTAAATTTAAAACGCTTTTGTTGGCCGAAAATACTGTTTTACAAATTAACCAAATGGTGAATCATTGTTAATGAATATGTTATTCGACTACGATAACGATTTCTACTTTTTTAACTGTATAAAGTGTGTTCTGATAAACTTTTCATAACCAGAGATTTTACATGAGTGGTAGGCGCACGACAGAGAAGTTTGTTAATTACATTTATTTATTACATGCTTTTCGGTGGTTTATAGAAATAAATCAGTGATATAAAACTGGTAATTTCACTGTTTGAAACATTGAAATTTCCACTTTGATAATTTCACTGTTTTGAATTTAAGCCCCTCACGTTGTTTCAGTGAAATACCAGCGTGCACAGTACTGGGTACCAACTTAATGACGTGACGTCGTAAATGACGTCACGTTGTATTATCATTTGGCGCGCTTTTCATTCAAATTTAGGTTTAATGTCTTTTTAAAACGTTTCTTTGCATGTAACAAAAAGAAAATTTGTGTAATTTAGTGTAAGATCGAAATATGTTTCACCTTGTGAACACCAAAAGTTCATATTTCACTCGTGGCTGCGCCACTCGTGAAATATACCTTTTGTTGCTCACTCGGTGAAATATATTCCGATCTTACACTGAACTAAACAAATATCCTCTATATATAAAGACTTTGTGATAATTTGTTTTCAAGACCTTTGAACTAATTACCCAAAAGTTAATAAGAGGTCTTGTACTAAACATGATTAGTCAATATGTGAAATATGACGACTTTGAGATAAATAGTTATTAACATTATCAGTGGAAACATTGTGGTCTACTGACAAACAGACCGACCGACCGACCGACTGACAGACCGACCGACCGACCGACCGACAGACAGACATTAGCAATACAATATAACCCCGCTTCTTCGAAGGGGACATACAAATCATTGTTTTAAATTTAAGGGTATTTAAAAAGAATATGATATGATAGTGAAATATCTGTTTGATATTATGAAACATAATTATGTTATTTCTATGCATAAACTACATAAAAACATAAACAAGAGCTGTCGGTAGGACAGCATGCTCGACTATTCTTAGTGCTTGATAGTAAAAAAATGCCTGATACAGTTACCTCCTCCTGTTTACAGGTTGGGGTCATGATGCGTGAACAAGTGTGCAAAGTTTCAAAGCCATATGTCAATGGACTTTGAAAATATTTTGAACTATTACAAAAACTTTAACGTAAATTCTAAGTCGAAAAAGGGCCATAATTCTGTCAAAATGCTTGATAGAGTTACCTCCTCCTGTTTACAGGTTGGGGTCATGATGTTGAACAAGCGTGCAAAGTTTCAAAGCCATATGTCAATGGACTTTGAAAATATTTGAACTATTACAAAAACTTTAACGTAAATTCTAAGTCGAAAAAGGGGCATAATTCTGTCAAAATGCTTAATAGAGTTACCTCCTGCTGTCTACAGGTTGGGGTCATGATGTTGAACAAGTGTGCAAAGTTTCAAAGCCATATGTCTATGGACTTTGAAAATATTTGAACTATTACAAAAACTTTAACGTAAATTCTAAGTCGAAAAAGGGGCATAATTCTGTCAAAATGCTTGATAGAGTTACCTCCTCCTGTCTACAGGTTGGGGTCATGATGGTGAACAAGTGTGCAAAGTTTCAAAGCCATATGTCAATGAACTTTGAAAATATTTGAACTATTACAAAAACTTTAACGTAAATTCTAAGTCGAAAAAGGGGCATAATTCTGTCAAAATACTTGATAGAGTTACCTCCTCCTGTCTACAGGTTGGGGTCATGATGGTGAACAAGTGTGCAAAGTTTCAAAGCCATATGTCAATGGACTTTGAAAATATTTGAACTATTACAAAAACTTTAACGTAAATTCTAAGTCGAAAAAGGGGCATAATTCTGTCAAAATGCTTGATAGAGTTACCTCCTCCTGTCTACAGGTTGGGGTCATGATGGTGAACAAGTGTGCAAAGTTTCAAAGCCATATGTCAATGGACTTTGAAAATATTTGAACTATTACAAAAACTTTAACGTAAATTCTAAGTCGAAAAAGGGGCATAATTCTGTCAAAATGCTTGATAGAGTTACCTCCTCCTGTCTACAGGTTGGGGTCATGATGGTGAACAAGTGTGCAAAGTTTCAAAGCCATATGTCAATGGACTTTGAAAATATTTGAACTATTACAAAAACTTTAACATAAGTGGTTACGCCGACGCCGACGCCGACGCCGACGCCGACGCTAGGGTGACTGCAATAGCTCTACTTATTCTTATCGAATAGTCGAGCTAATAAAAGTTTTAGTTCAACATAAAGTTTAATGGTTTATATCCAATAGTCTCAATCACTGTTGACAGCGTTTTAACAATCATAGGAGAAAAAAAATATGGCTTTATAACCACAAAGAAAAAAATGCTGTCTTACAATTATTAGGAAACAACATTTAGCAAGCGTTAACAGAATATATTGAAGTAACTAAGGAGTACCGTGTCTTTAGCTATACAGTTACTACACCAACTTTAATTGTTCACCATTGTATTAGACATAATATTCACACAGAACCCAAATCCCAAAAATCTATCACAGCAAACAGCAAATACGAAACTAATTACTAAGGTTCTTAATAGCATAAAGCATGGGATGCAATATTTGAACACGAAATAATCATTACGGTCATTGTTTTAAGCCATGTGATTCTTTTCGATCATGGATACTGCTGTGCAGCAACTTAGCGGGGAGGATTTAAAAAATGTATTATTTGCTGAACTGTACTTGCCATATTTTGCATGTTGCTGTCGATACTCCTCTGAAAAGTCGCTTCTTTTTCAAAACGTTTTAAACTAGGCACGTTAAGTTCCTCTAATATAGGAACAATAGGAGTAACAACCACTGTCCCGTATGATGTACCTCCTTCTACGATCCCTATACATGTATGTTGTGAAGTGTTGCTCAACAACGGAACCAAGTGCCTTATCGCCTGGGCCGCAAAGGCAAAGGCCGGGTAATAATTTATGCACTCAATTTGGTTAAACAGTTAATATTGTATCCTCAACAACAAGTGATAGTAGTCTATTCTTCTCCCATAAATCAAACTTATTCCCTTCCCTTCTCTAATTCTGTCCGATCAAATTTCACACACGACCCTGCGTTAACTTCAACTTATCTGTGCCACACATTCGCCAACTTTCATAGTTTATTGCCTGAATACCTGGTTCTGTAATACAGTCGTGAATAACTTTAAATACTAAAAATTGTCTAATGGTTAATATTTATCATTTTAACCCTTTCGCTGCATAAGGGTTATTTATTTATTTATTGATAACCTATTTGCCAGAAGTTTTTTTAATAAAATTACTATATTATTAATTATTATTATTATTATTATTATTTGTTATTAGTATTATAATTATTATATATGTTTTGAATTTCAAGTCTGCTAGTATAATAATAATTATTATCGATGGTATGAATATCTATATATTTGTATGATTATTATAATTATAATTATTATAATTATTATAGAAACGGCAACAGCCGTCCATATGGCAAATACGCCGACAATAATAGGGACGGCATACTTGGGTTAATTTGAACCATAAGCATTTTTACTAATATTAAGTTAATACCAAATAAAAGTAAATGCATTTTAAGTGTGTTAAAAATGTCAAAAACAATGAGTAAATATCGCTGCATACGCTTCTATTGTTGATAAATGAAATAAATATAAATATAATATAAAATAGATATGATATAATATAAAATAACACAATAACATACGTTTTGATCTGACGTGAAATAATAGTGACATATAATAAACAACGCCGTTATCAATAGATTTTGCTACGGAAAATATGGCAAATTTTAAAATCTGAAAAAAGCAATTCTTATTGCTCAGCTAATAAATGATGCAAAAACACTTTCGTACATATCGAA
Organism: Ruditapes philippinarum; assembly: GCF_026571515.1. NCBI lineage: Eukaryota > Metazoa > Mollusca > Bivalvia > Venerida > Veneridae > Ruditapes > Ruditapes philippinarum. The sequence continues at coordinate 40,596 of NW_026852679.1, read as the reverse complement.
CATGAGCTCCGCTGGGGCGGCGCAATATGTACCCGATGACAAACTTACATGAGAGTATCATGGTTAAGGTATGCCTCACAGAATGATAAGATTTATAGAACAATATCGCGTTATCATCAAATGTAATAGAAAAAAAATAACAGTCTATTTTTTTCCTTTTTGGGGCTATTTTTCCTTCTTTTTATTTTAATTCGTAGGTCTAGTAACACTTGCTTGTTTGTTCAAGTATAAATAATTTCCATCAATAAAGTTAAGAAAATATAAGTCAATCAACTGACATTGACGGTCAAGATCATTTAAAGGTCAAGATTATATCAAAATGGTTTAAAGTGTCCGTTTGGTCCATCAAATCCATACATAAGCTTGTCCAAAGGGTTGTTTTGTCGAAGTATGAAAGTAGTCCATTTATTTATTACCAAATAACAGTCAAGTATAGCAAACATCAGTGAAAATTTAATATTCTAACCTACAAGGTCAAACTCATAAATCAGCCAAGGTCAATTGCGTGTAATATACATAAACTAGAAATGTGTCCATAGGACACGGGTGCCCCCACCGCGCCACTGTTCTGTCAATCTTTTTACTAAGTCAAGGGAAATAACTCTACAAATATTTGATAAATCCACAAGCGAAACCCCAGGTGCAAATGTAAAATATGCTGAGCAACCTGCCCATAAGGTTTAATGACTATGTCAAATCCAAGTTGAAAATTGCAAAAATTCTAAGTGAAGGGCAATAACTCTAAAAATACTAAATAAATCCAGACGAAAATACCTGGTGCACAACTGCACATGCTGATCAATATTTCTGTAAAGTTACATGACTCTAGGTCAAATACTTTTTGAGTTACGTGCGACACATGTTGAAAATTGCCAAATTTTACTAAGTCAAGGGCAATAACTCTGAAAATACTAAAAATATCCACATGAAAATACCCAGGTGCACAACTACATATGCTGATCAACATTCCTGTAAAGTTTCATGACTCTAGGTAAAATTCTTTTCGAGTTACGTGCGACACAAGTTGAAAATTGCAAAATTTTACTAAGTCAAGGGCAATAACTCTGAAAATACTAAAAATATCCAGACTAAAATACCCATGTGCACAACTACACATGCTGATCAACATTCCTGTAAAGTTTCATGACTCTATGTCAAATATTTTTTGAGTTACATGCGACACAAGGCTGAAAATTGCAAAATTTTACTAAGTCAAGGGCAATAACTCTGAAAATACTAAAAATATCCAGACTAAAATACCCATGTGCACAACTACACATGCTGATCAACATTCCTGTAAAGTTTCATGACTCTAGGTCAAATATTTTTTGAGTTACATGCGACACAAGGCTGAAAATTGCAAAATTTTACTAAGTCAAGGGCAATCACTCTGAAAATACTTAAAATATCCAGACGAAAATACCCAGGTGCACAACTACACATGCTGATCAACATTCCTGTAAAGTTTCATGACTCTAGGTCAAAAACTTTTTGAGTTACATGCGACACAAGTTGAAAATTGCAAAATTTCCTAAGTCAAGGGCAATTACTCTAAAAATACTAAAAATATCTAGATGAAAATACCCAGGTGCACAACTACACATGCTGATCAACATTCCTGTAAAGTTTCATGACTCTAGGTCAAAAACTTTTTGAGTTACATGCGACACAAGTTGAAAATTGCAAAATTTCCTAAGTCAAGGGCAATAACTCTAAAAATACTAAAAATATCTAGATGAAAATACCCAGGTGCACAACTACACATGCTGATCAACATTCCTGTAAAGTTTCATGACTCTAGGTCAAATACTTTTTGAGTTACATGCGACACAAAAGTGAACGGACGGACGGACGGAAGGACGGACGAACAGACGGACGGACGGACGGACAAGGGTAAATCTAAATGCCCGCCACTAACGTTGGGGCACAAAAACACGAATTATCCTTATATGAAGTCAATTTATTCATTAATACCAAAGCAATAGCCAGTTCTCTCAGTTATGCTATGTCATTTATGAGTGAAGGTCAGAGTTTGTCTAGTTAACTTGACGGTATATACTAAAAGATTGATGTGTTCCATTGATGCGAACCATTCCATTGAGAAAAAGTAAATAATAGTTAAATTGAGCAAAATTGAGACATTAAACTTAAGAGGTTAAAAGCAATTTTTAATGAAGGTCAAGTTTATTCTGTTGTACTTGAAGGTTTTGTCAAAGGGTTCTCGCGTTCCACAATTCCCCATTTTTCTTCGGAAAAAAATTATGCTAAAAATAAACTTTCAATTACCGAACAGAACCAATCTTAACATGTTTTAAGTTTGTTATCCTTATGATACTAAATGACCTCCAGAGTGGGAACATGCTTGTTGTTTAACCCAAGGTGCATGATTCACAACATTTTTATGGAAATCTACTAGACAATGTTATTTGCAAAATACAGAAGCTCCAAGATTTCACAAAAAGATGAATTTTTTGTTAATGATATTATTTGCGCTATTTACCAACAAAAAGCAAGTGACTCCCGCGGTAGAGCCAATTTTGACTTTAGGGTCATTATTAATTTAACTTTTAAGACAACTACAAATAGATGTTGCTTGTCAAATATATAAATTCGGGGCTTTATAGTTTCACAAAATAAGACTTAAATGTGTTAGTCTATAATCTATAGTCAATATTAATTAATTGACCCAAGGGCAGACCAATATTGACCCATGGAGAATGCGTAATTGCAGTTATGTCGTGGATCTTAGGTGATGTAACGAGGCAAATATCTAAGTTCTGAGCAAAGTGATTTAACCAATATTGAACCCAGGAGCATTATTCATATCAGTTTTGTAAAGGTCATTTAGGCAATGCAACATGCTTAAAATACATAGATGTATTTTCTCTAGACATTACAGTTTCACACAATGAGACTTGTTTTCCTATATGTCATTATCAGTGATATTTCTACCAAATATTTTTAATTTATTTCTATCGGTTTAAAATATACAGAGTAGGAAAGAAATTTCGAATAAAAAATAACGAAATATGACATTGACATTGACAAAGAAGTTCAATCTATTGCTCTTCTCGTCTTATTATTTATTTTTATTTTTTTTACCAAGTAGTTTTAATTTATTTTTATCTGTTAGAAAGGAACAGTTCTGACCCTTGTAAGTTCGGGGAACAAGGTTTTTACATATTGGAATATAAATATAGAGATCACCCATTATCCATGTGTGAGGCCAAATCAAACCATTGAGATATAATTTTAACAAACTTGATAAAGATAAACAAGATGATAATTTTTATGCCAAATATTTTAGATATTGCTTTCGTGGTTTTAAAGAAGAATACTTTCAGCATGGAATTGAATTTTAACACCTTTTGTAAAGTTAAATGCAAGGAATAATCGTGCTTAAGATTAGGTTTGAACAGAATTGGCCAAATTGTTGAGGAGTGAAGTTGTTCGAGACAAAAGTTGACGACGCACGACGGACATAACCCGGTCACAATAGCTCACATTGAGCACGTTTTGTAACGGTAAGATTTTCATAAATAAGGGTAATAAATCAAATAATAACGAGTTTATTGGAGCCACAATTGAACTTTACATGAGAAAAGTTTTGAAACGACAAACTTATATGCCAAACATAAACACAGACACTGAAATATTTTAGAACTGAGACCGTTGCAAATAACATTTTTACTGAAAATGCCTTAAAACTATCCAAGCTCTAGTCTTCAAAGTTGCAAAAGAGATGACTTTTAAGACTTTACTAAACTTACATAAGAAAAGTCCATTATCCCCTTGGACGGGCCAATTTTGACTATTATTTGAAAAAGTAGAGGCCACTTTAAAAAACTCTAACCATTAAGGCTTCGTAAAAGATGACTTTTAAAAAAATTACAATTAATACTGTTAGACACCCATGACTCCCTTAAGCAGGGCAAATTCTGATAAAACAAGGAAGAGATATCGTTTCATGCAACGTAAGTTTTAACCTTTCACCGCTTCGGAGGAAATGATATTTAAATGATTTTCTTTCGGCGGCTATGACAATCATATTTTGCAATGAATGATTTTTTAACATTTTTTAAAGAATATCACTCAATGATCATTCCAAAAATGTTTTGATATTATTGTCCATATCGTTTAGGAGGAGATGTTGTTTAAAGAAGTGCAAACTGACGGTTACCGGACCGTGTGTGATGCAACAGCTAACCTAGACAACGTTGTGCTCTATAAGAGCTTAAAATGGTGAATATTCAACATAATTCACTTTATAAGAAGGAGTACTAAATACAAGAGAATACATGAATAATAAAAGTTGATACCCGAAATCGCCGTTGTCATCAGGGAAACTTGCCGTTTTCGGTTGTCTGTCTGTGACTCTGAACAAAGCCACATCCATTCCACAGGTATTGCTTGAGCGCTGTTTTGCGAATTAGTTGAACAACGTTTCCTAATACAGACTTGTTATCAGCAGGCTGATAAACATTTTTTACCATACCATGCAATGGCCATTTCATCATACCATATGTTTCCAAATGTAGCAGCTCCAATGGATTTAAAAGAACATGTGCACATGTAAGCCCACAAACTCCGTATTGAGGATGATCTATAAAACAGCCCAGGGTGCCGCTAGAACAATCTCCACCTATTTGACACCCCATCCTAACAGGATTTAGCTTTTCTCTGGCAGTATGTCCGTACGGTATAAAGACACCTTCTCTAACATCAACTGGAATACTGTCATAACTTGCTTCAAATGGTTCTTCATCAATTGGAATATAATTCTTTTTTTGTACATAAAGAACGATACACTTTTCAGGCAACAATTCCCATGAAGCGCCAAACCCTTTTGATCTTTTTGAACATGCAGATATAATTGACAGATACTTGTGCTTCTTCATCAAATCTTCAGAGTGTTTTGAAATGCAGGTCTGAAGATTTTCATAGGATTCTTCATCTAATTTCGCAGCATGTGAAGCCTGTTGCTTAATTACCTCAGAGCCTTCTAAGCTAAAATCGCCAGCGTATTGTTTGACAAATGAATATTGGATCAATTTCTCTAAACGTACAGACTCTTTACTTTTGGTACCTTCTGATTTTTGCTTCACAGTTATAACAAATGTTATTCTTTGCGGGTTTTCAATTGTATACGCAGCCCAAACATGTGCAATAGCGACATGTTTTGATTTGATATATTCACAAATTGCCTTGCATGTGACGATAATCGCTTTGGATTTCCTCCCAAAAATCTGACACATCTCATCAAGTATTCTTTGTCTTGGCAGCCTCCCTGATTTAATTAATGTTTTAATGTTTTTTACTTTCCCCAAACAGAGAAAAGGATCTAACTTTTCATCGTCTTCACCTAGAAAATGTTAAAAAGTGTAATGCTTGCAGAAATTGATAATTTACCAATAAGGAAGAATAGAAAAAAGTATTTTTTTCTGTTTGGTATTGACATATTATTAATGACATAAGGAATGAAAATTGATTAATTAAATTGAAGAGTAACAACTCTTGTTCTGTAAGATTGATCAGTTTTACAAAAATAATAAAAGGTCATTAAATGTTATTTGATAGATAGGAAGATTCCGGTTTATAGTTATTTGCAAGTATTATGACATTTATATAAAGAATTGCTATTTTGTGGACCCGGTTAGAACATAATAAAATTTGAATACCTTTAAGATGAGGTGTATCATATACAAACCCCTCCTGATCGCAGTTGTGTCATTCTTGCTTTTTGTGCATTACTCCAATTATTGCTCTTTTAAATTTAAACCTTGTGACACTATCATTTAAATAGTCAAAAAGGAACCCATGGAAGTATTAAATTAAAAGCACCTTTGTTGAGTATGTTGATTTCACGGAAGGACATATGCATATAAATAGTTGGTTTTCAGTTTATCATAAAACTAAAAACTATACAACTGCATGCATTGTTCAATACATGCATTTATGATGCAAAATATACTTCTTTGTGTTTTTTTTCTTCGTAAATTCAACATTCATTTAAATCTTTTGTTCTTTGATTTAAATTTTGATAACTATTTCTTAAATAACTTTTGGACGTATTGATGTAAAACGTAACAATGATTTCTTTGAAATAGGTTCCCACTTGCCACTTACAAATGCCATTGTGATAAAAGGTTCATTTGCTTAGTCATTGTTTAAACTACACTTATAAATCGGAGAAGCCCTACCTCGATCGCTAAGATAAATACATTAGATTTTGTAAAATAACTTGTTTGGAAGGAGATGTATAAGAGATGACATAGGAGGCTTTGGTATAAAAATGAGTGTATTTGCCTTTTGGTTAAATGTCGATGAGCTGTTATTGTCTCAATTAATCAGTTTTATCAAAAATGTTCTTGGAATATTTTGCATCACTTGTTATTAAATAAATATGATTGGCCTTTATACCATATGAAAAAGAAATTAATAATATGATTTTTCAGTTGCGAAATAATTTATTCTTTAATTCAATTATTGGTAAACTATAATATTTTTATATTTTTAGTTCTATCCTCAAAATACACCTATCATGATTAAAAAACTTATAGTGTGGTGGCTGTTTGTTTGTTTTTTGTTTGTTTTTTTCATTTTACGCCTTTTCCCAACAGTCATATAGGCAGGTAGTTTCCTAATCATCGTTCCCGGAGAGTTATACAAGTACTAGACTACCTTCCTCCGCGCTAAACTACCAAAGCATCTCCTTGGGATCGAACCCATACAGTATGGTGGCTGATTTGTGCCATTCGGTTTTCGCCTAGCGACCCCCAAGCAAAAAGTCGAGAAATAACAAGTTAAAATGGCAGCGGCGTGGAGCGAAAAGTCGCTAGTAACGAGGGCGCAGGCGAAGTTTAATAAATATAACGGTGGGAACGCGGAGCGAAAACACGCTTATTAGCGCCCTCGCTAAATAGCGTGTTTTCGCTCTGCAATCCGCCATTTTACTTTGTTAATTGTCGACTTTTAACTTGGCGGGATTGCGGGGCAAAAACACGCTACTAAGCGGGGCGCGAGGCGAAATTTTATTATTAAACTTCGTCCCGCGCCCTCGCTAATAAGTGTATTTTTGCTCCGCGTCCCGCCATTTTCTTTATTAAATCTCGCCCCGCGCCCCGTAGTTTCCTAACCATCGTACCCGGAGAGTTACTCCTGTACTAGACTACCTTCCTCCGCGCTAAACTACCAAAGCATCTCATTGGGATCGAACCCATACAGTATGGTGGCTGATTTGTGCCATTCGGTTTTCGCCTAGCGACCCCCAAGCGATAAGTCGAGAAAAAACAAGTTAAAATGGCAGGGGCGTGGAGGGAAAAGTCGCTAGTAACGAGTGCCAGGCGAAGTTTGATAAAAAAATATCGTTTTGAACGCGGAGCGAAACACGCTAATTAGCGCCCTCGCTCAATAGCGTGTTTTTGCTCTGCAACTCCGCCCATTTAGCTTGTTAATTGTTGACTTTTCCCTTGGCGGGGTTGCAGGGCAAAAAAACACGCTACTTAGCGGGGCGCGGGTCGAAATTTTATTTTTAAACTTCGTCCCGCGCCCTCGCTAATAAGTGTATTTTGCTCCGCGTCCCGCCGTTTCCTTTTCTTAAATCTCGCCCCGCGCCCCGGCGGGGCGACGTTTTATTTATTAAACATCATCCCGTGCCGACGCTTATAAGCGTGTTTTCGCTTCACGCCCCCGCCATTTAGCTTGTTAATTTCGTCTTTTCGCTTAGCCGGGTCGCGGAGGCAAAAACACGGTAATAACCGGAGGCGCGGGGCGAAATTTTATTGAAGAAACTTTGTCCTGCACCGCCGCTAACTAGCGTGCTTTCGCTCCGCAACCCGCCGTTTCATTTCTAAAATATCGCCCGCGACTCCGTCGGGGCAAAGTTTTATTCATTTAACTTCGCCCCGCGCCCTCGCTAATGAGCGACTTTGCGCTCCGCCCCCCCCCCCTGCCAACTTGTTAATTCTCGATTTTTAGCTTGGCGGGGTCGCCGGGCGAAAAACATGAAGGGCCAAAATCAGCCACAACATTAAAGGTTATATTTAAATGAAAGAATTATATTACTTGCTGTTCTAAATTCTTGGGTATGAACATTGAAAGTTTCATATTTCAGGCATTTGAAACGCATTTAAGCAATAAAATATTTCTAATTATCCTTACTTTAAAGGAAAGGCCCGGAAGGTTTTGACTTACTTATCAACAAATTATACGTGCATAAGATAATATTCGACAAAAACATTGTGCAAAATTTTAGGAGGTAAATTTGTACTATCACAGATAATCAGCAGCTCCTTAATGACAAATACATATGTTCGTGTTGTTGTTGCTTGGATGTACTTTATATAAGTAAAATGAATATTCGTTCAAGATACCGCCTTTTTCAGAAATTTTACCTAGTAAAACTAAACTAGTGAATTACGAAACGTTACTTATGTAGTTAATGACAAGAAAGTGATTAATATAATCCAATTTCTTTTTAAAACAACCATTTTTTTCATAAAATTACACTAGTAAAATTGATCCAGAAAATAGAGCAGAAGATATTGACATTTTAATGAAGGTCGAAACGACTCGTTTTACCATTGATCTGAATAGAATTAGTTTATGTAACAAACAATGATGAAAACACACTTCTAGTATAAAATTTTGGCATTCGTATTCAATTTGAAAAATTAACATTCTAAGATCACTTACGATGTTTGCATATTTCGGTTGCATCTTCAGCTTTAAAACTGGTCTCCGGAATTCCTAAAATAATTATAAAACAAGTTGTGAAATGTCTTAAATGTCTGTCAAACACACTTATACATGTACATATTTATTATTGTGTTTGCTTATATGTGTAAAGATTATTTGACTTTGAAGAAAGCATGTGTTTGTTTGTTTGTATCATTTTACGCTTTTTCCCAACAGTCATATAGGCAGGTAGTTTCCTAACCATCGTTCCCGGAGAGTTACACCAGTACTATACTACCCTCCTCCGCGCTAAACTACCAAAGCATCTCCTTGGGATCGAACCCATACAGTATGGTGGCTGATTTGTGCCATTCGGTTTTCGCCTAGCGATCCCCCAAGCGATAAGTCGAGAAATAACAAGTTAAAATGGCAGGGGCGTGGAGGGAAAAGTCGCTAGTAACGAGTGCCAGGCGAAGTTTGATAAATATAACGGTGGGAACGCGGAGCGAAAACACGCTAATTAGCGCCCTCGCTAAATAGCGTGTTTTCGCTCTGCAACTCCGCCATTTTAACTTGTTAATTGTCGACTTTTCCCTTGGCGGGGTTGCGGGGCAAAAACACGCTACTAAGCGGGGGCGCGGGTCGAAATTTTATTATTAAACTTCGTCCCGCGCCCTCGCTAATAACTGTATTTTTGCTCCGCGTCCCGCCGTTTTCTTTTTTAAATCTAACCCGCGCCCCGGCGGGGCGACGTTTTATTTATTAAACATCATCTCGTGCCGACGCTTATAAGCGTGTTTTCGCTTCACACCCCCGCCATTTAGCTTGCTAATTTCGTCTTTTCGCTTAGCCGGGTCGCGGAGGCGAAAACACGCTAATAAGCGGGGCCGCAGGGCGAAGTTTTATTTATTAAACTTCGTCCCGCGCCGCCGCTAATTAGCGTGTTTTCGCTCCGCAACCCGCCGTTTCATTTCTAAAATATCGCCCTGCGACCCCGTCGGGGCAAAGTTTTATTTATTAAACTTCGCCCCGCGCCCTCGCTAATGAGCGACTTTGCGCTCCGCCCTCCCCCCCTGCCAACTTGTTAATTCTCGATTTTTCGCTTGGCGGGGTCGCCGGGCGAAAACATGAAGATAATATTCGACAAAAACATTGTGCAAAATTTTAGGAGGTAAATTTGTACTATCACAGATAAACAGCAGCTGCTTAATGACAAATACATATGTTCGTGTTGTTGTTGTTTGGATGTACTTTATAAAAATGAAAGAAATATTCGTTCAAGATACCGCCTATTTTAGAAATTTTACCTAGTAAAACAAAACTAGTGAGTTACGAAAGTTACTTATGTAGTAAATGACAAGAAAGTGATTAATATAATCAAATTTCTTTTTAAAACAACCATTTTTTTCATAATATTACACCAGTGAAATTGATCCAGAAAATAGAGCAGAAGATATTGACATTTTAATGAAGGTCGTAACGACTCGTTTTACCATTGACCTAAATAGAATTAGTTTATGTAATAAACAATGAAACAACAAAAACACACTTCTAGTATAACATTTTGACATTCGTATTCAATATGAAATATTAACATTCTAAGATCACTTACGATGTTTGTATATTTCGGTTGCATCTTCAGGTTTTAAACTGGTCTCCAGACTCACTAAAATAATTATAAAACAAGTTGTTAAATGTCTTAAATGTCTGTCAAACACACTAAAACATGTACATATTTATTATTGTGTTTGCTTATATGTGTAAAGATTATTAGACTTTGAGGAAACCATGTGTTTGAAGAAATGATCAGAAAGAATGAAAACTTTTGCTTCGGTATTCGACGTGAGTTGACAATAAAGCTGTTAGGTATTATTTTTCTTAAATCATATTAACATCCTGAAAATCATTGCATTATATGTATAATTTCCGAATTAATGCGACTATATAGAAAACGGTGATGTCCAATAAGTTCGCGTTGTTGTTGCATGGCCGAATTTTTACAGGTATAAAATGAATACTCATGCAATATACTGTCTAAATTAGAAATTTTACCGTTAAAACTAAAATAGCGAATTAAGAAACGTTACTTATTATTTCGATACCTGCTAAGATCCAGGTGTGTCGAGAAAATATACTTTAGAAATTCAAATTCTTCTTTGGAAACATCTATGTGTCCTCATTTAACACCAGTATAAATGATCAAGGAAACGGAAACAAAGTAACTGATATTTCGAATGAAAGTCCTACAGACTCGTTTTACCATCGATCTGAATAACACCAGTTTATGTAACCAACAACGACTGCGTAAAACACATATTTATCGTAACATTGTGACATTCTTATTTAAAAGTTAACATTCTAAGATCACTTACGACGTTTGAATGTCTCGGTTGCACCTTCAACTTTGTTGCTGATCCAAAAACTCCCTAAAATAAATATTTAACATGTTGTTAAATGTCTGTCAAACACACTTATACATATCTTAAATTTTGTTGGTTATATGTGTAAAGATTATTTGACTTAAATTTAGAAAGCATGTGTTTGAGGGGTGATCAGAAAACCTTTGCTGGAACTGCAACTTTTTTTAAAGTGAAATGACTATCAAACTTAGCGGGTTGTTTTATCGTGAAACTAAGTAAGCATCCTGAAAATTATTACATTTATTCATATGTATAATATTCGAATGTATGCGAATATGTACAAGACGAATATGTCTAATATGTTCGTGTTGTTGTTGCTTGGGTGGATTGACTTTAAACGGGTAGAAAATAAATATTTATTCCAGATACCGTCGAAATTAGAAATTTTACCTAGTAAAACTTAACTCGCGAATAACGAAACGTTACTCTTTATTTCTGTACCTGCTAAGATGTAGTAAACGACAAGAAAGTACAAATTAAAACAAGAGGACCATGATAGCCCTGAAGTAGCTCACCTGTATATAGGCCCCCAGAGCGGGGCAAGTTTAAACCCCAGGGCTTTTATTTGAACAAACTTGGTAGACACCCATTAGAAGATGTTTGATGCTAAACATCTAAGGTCTAGCTGGTTGGGGTTTTTTAAAAGAAGATTTTTAAAGTTTTATATTTATACATATAGTTAAAAACAATGACACCCCTGAGGCAGGGCCAGTTTTGACCCCTGGGCTTACTTGAACAATCTTTGTAGACACTCACTAGAAAATGTTTCATGCTTAATATCTAAACTCTAGCTATTTGTGTTTTTTCAAAGAAGATTCTAAGTTTTTGCTATATACATATAAGGAAAATCAGTGTCCCCCGGGGCGGGGCCAATTTTGACCCCAGGGCTTTTATTTGAACAAACTTTGTAGACACTCACTAGAAGATGCTTCATGCTTAATATCTAAACTCTAGGTATTTGAGTTTTTTCAAAGAAGATTTTTTAAGTTTTTGCTATACACATATAAGGAAAATAAATGACCCCCGGGGCGGGGCCAATTTTGACCCCAGGGCTTTTATTTGAACAATCTTTGAAGACACTCACTAGAACACGTTCATGCTTAGTATCTAAACTCTAGCTATTTGTTTTTGTTTTTTCAAAGAAGATTTTTTAAGTTTACATAAGGAAAATCAAAGACCCCCGGGGCTAGACCAATTTTGACCCCAGGGCTCTTATTTGAACAAATTTGGAAGACACCCATTAGAACATGTTTCATGCTAAATATCTTAGCTCTAGCTCTTACGGTTCTTTAAAAGAAGATTTTTTCAGTTTTTCACTATATGCATATAGGGAAAATCCATGACCCCCTTGGGGCGGGGCCAATTTTGACCCCAGGGCTTTTATTTAAACAAACTTGGTAGACACCCATTAAAAGATGTTTTGAGTTAAATATCTTAGCTCTAGCTCTTTGGGTCCTTTAAAAGAAGATTTTTAAGTTTTTACTATATGCATATAGGGAAAATCAATGACCCCCTGGGGCGGGGCCAATTTTGACCCCAGGGGTTTTATTTGAACAAACTTTGTAGACACTCACTAGAAGATGCTTCATGCTTAATATCTTAACTCTAGGTATTTGAGTTTTTTCAAAAAAGATTTTTTAAGGTTTTGCTATACACATATAAGGAAAATAAATGACCCCCGGGGCGGGGCCAATTTTGACACCAGGGCCTTTATTTGAACAAACCTGGTAGACACTCTCTAGAAGATGTTTCATGCCAAATATCTAAGCTCTAGCTCTTTGGGTTTTTTTAAAAGAAGATTTTTAAGTTTTTACTTTATGCATATAGAGAAAATCAATGACCCCCTGGGGCGGGGCCAGTTTTGACCCCAGGGCTTTTATTTGAACAAACTTGGTAGACACCCATTAGAAGATGCTTCGAGTTAAATATCTTAGCTCTAGCTTCTAGCTCTATAGGTTTTTTAAAGAAGATATTTATTTTTTTTTCTTTTGGTTGCCATGGCAACCAGAGTTCTGCATGGAATGGAATTCTTTGAACAACTTTGTTAAGGCTTCACACTTGGAACATCTCTATGAAGTTTCATTATGATCTGCCTTATGGTTTCAGAGGAGATGTTTTAAAAGTGTGAACGGACAACGGACGACGTACGACGGACGACGGACGAAGAGTGATTCTAATAGCTCACCCTGAGCATATGCTCAGATGAGCTAAAAAAATAAATATTCATTTTCCTCATATTACCAGTATAGATGAACCAAAATAATTGGCATTTCGAAAGGAAGTCGAAAGGTCTCGTTTAACCATCAATCTAAATTAAATAAGTTTGTGTAACAAACAACAACAGCGTAAAACACACTTTCATTACAAAATTGACATTCGTATTTAAAAGTTAACATTCTAAAATCACTAACATAGTTTATTCATTTTGGCTGCATCTTCAGCGTTGTTAAATGACTTCAGACACCCTAAAAATACACAAAAACGTGTTGGTGAATGTCACAAAATGTTTGTTAAATACACAAATACTTCTTGTACAGTTTAACTGATCTATGTTAATTATTGTTTTTTGCTGAAATAAGTAAAACATTATTTGACATAAACTTTCAAAACACGTGTTTGAGGGATAATCATGAAATATGAAGACTTTTGCTGGAACTGTAAAATCTGTATTTGATGTTAGAAGACTATCAAAGTTAAGTAGATTGTAGTTATCGTTAAATCAAGTTAGCATCCTGAATGTTATTGCATAATATTTATAATTTTCGAATTTATGCTACTATAACCAAGGCGGAGATGTCCAAAATGTTTGTGTTGTTGTTGCCTTAGTGCATTTTATGTAGGTATAAAAAGAATATTTATTCCAGGCACCGTCTAAATAAGAATTTTTACCTAGTTAAACTAAAGTAGCGAATTACGAAACGTTTTTAATATCATTTCTGTTTAGATGTAGTAAATGTAATAAAGGTAACATTAAAACTCTTTTTTGGGAAACAACCATTTTTCCTTTTATGACACCAATATAAATGATCCAGGAAACGGAACCGAAGAATTGGAATGCATTGTTTGCTTTCTAAACTATTGCGTATGAACATTGCATTTTTCTTATTTTAAAATATTTCTGGGATTTAAATCGTTTATCAACAAATAAAATTGGTGTGTGGATGACCTTGAAACAACCTTTCGGGACACATCGATGATTTCAAATTACCCTTAGATTGCACGAAACGTTCGACAAATTTTGACTTACTCTGAAACAAATTATGCAAGCACAATATAATATTGATACCAATATTTACTTATTGTTTTCTTTAGCCAAAATGTCTGAGGTGCATAATACGAAATTGTTTAATAAATGGAAAGTTTAACATTGTCATTAACATATTGTTTAATCTGAAAGATATATTTTACTGCATAAAAACAGTTCAAATTATTAGCTCGCCACCTTGTTTTGATATCATAACTCAACCAACTTGCTGCAAACACATTGTGCAAAATATGAGGAGGAAAATTTGAATATCACAGATAAACATCACCTTCTTATTGACCAAAGCAAATGCAATATGTTCGTGTTGTTGTAACTTGGGTGGACTTTATACAGGTATAAAAGGAATATTTATTCAAGTTTAGAAAAATTAAAACTAAACTTGAATTATGAAAATTTCCATATTATTTCTAAACCTGTTGATATAGTAAATAACAAGAACGTAAACATTAAAAGAAATTCGATACTTGTTATGAAACCACCATATTTTCTCATATAACACCATTATAAATGATCCAGGAAATGGAACTGAGGTAATTGAAATTTTGAAAGTAAGTTAAAAAGACTCATTTAACCACTAATCTAAATTAATGTGTTCACGTAACAGTGTCAGCAATTTAATACTTTATAAACCAACTTTCATAGTTAATTTTGATATTCCTGTCTAAAAGTTAGCAGTCTAAGATCACTTACGAGGGTCGTTTTTTTCGACTGCATCTTTATCAATGGAACATGACCACGGAATCTCAAAAATATATATTAAACATGTTGTATTGATCGTCAAATCAAGTTAACATTCTGACAATTATTGCTCTTTTATATGTATAATAACCGACGTTTTGCGACTAAATAAAAGATGGACATGTCCAGTATTTTCATGTTGTCGTTGCTTGGATGGATTAATACAGGTACAAAAGGAATGTTTATTCAAGCTACCGTCTAATAAAGAAATTGTACCTAGTAAAACTAAACTAGCGAATTACAAAACGTTACGTGTTATTTTTCTATACCTGCTAAGATGTAGTAAATGACAAGAAAGTAAACATTAAAAACATCCAATTTTATCTTGGAAACAACCATTTTTCCTCATATGACATCAGTATAATTGATCCAGGAAACGGAACCAAAATAATTGACATTCGAATGGAATTCGAAAGAACTCGCTTTACTCGATCTGAATTACATTAGTTTATGTAACAAACAACGACAGCGTCAGCAAATCAATGAAACAAACTTTCATACTTATTCGCAGACATGCAATAAAGAATAAAGATTATTAAACAAGTGCCAAGTTAACACGGCCGTCCCCCGCCGAAAGTGTTTGCTCATTGGAAGGATGTATATGTAGTAGAGAAGAATTATCAATTTTAAGACGTCTTTTGGTAATGAAAACTGATGGCTGAAGTGATTTCAGATTTGACACCTATGTGAATACTGATGGCTGAAAATAACAAAGGGCAATAACTGAAAAATGATGCACGGTAGCATTCTTATGCACTTCATACCTCATCAATGAGATCTATCCACCTATGAAGTTTCAAGTTGATACCTGTAATAATTTTTGAGATAAGCCCCGGACAAAAAGAATGAAACGGAATTAAGGGCAATAACTGAACAGTTGTAAAAGGTAGAGTTATCAGTCTTCTGCACAGCATTCCTCCTAAAGAATATTTATCCACCCATGAAGTTTCAAAGACTTTTTGAGTTATGCTCCACTCAGATGAAAAATTAACTATGAAAACGTACAAAAGGCAATAACTCAAAAATTATGAAGGGTAGAGTTATCATTCTTATGCACTGCACACCTACTGAGTGAGATCTATTCATCTATGAAGTTTCATGTTGATATCTCAAGGGCTTTTGAGTTATGCTATGGACAGAAATTAAGTTACAAAAATAACACAGGGCAATAACTAAAAAAGTATGCAAGGGTAGAATTATCATTCTTATGCAGTGCACTCCTCCTTAATATGATCTATCGACCTTTCAAGTTGATACCTCAAATACTTTTTGAGATATGCTCCTGACAAATATGTCGGACGTAAGGACGGAGGACGGACGGGTGGATGGATGGCTGGGCGGACGTTCTAACGGGACACTAATTATGTTCTCTCTATTATTTTTTTAGCCACACAAAAGAAAATAGCCACATTAAAGCATTACAAAGTGACTAACATCAAAGAGAAAGAGCAGTAACATATTGTCTCTCTAGCCACATTATTATCTATCGTTTTGATGGTTAAAGGTAATCATACAGGCATATGGCCTTCTTTCTCTTTTTTTTTTTTTTTTTTTTTTTTGAACCACGTTTAAGGCCCTTTTATTTACTTTTCCTTTTTACATAATACATTCATTTTACATTTTTCAATTAATTATTTTACATAACATACGTTACAAACTAATATATTAATATATATGTTGTTGTAGACATTTTAAATAATTTTAAAGAGCTTAAACGTGAATCTCTTTAAGAAAAAGTTAAGAGAAAGGATATTATATTTTAAACAAGATAGAGTTTTGTTAAATCAATTTTTTTAAAAAAAAAAATCTTGAGTCAGTTGGAAAAATGCTGACAATTTGGGGAGGTGCTATAATATAAAAGGATAATTTGCAAGAGAATAAAAAAACTACGATAAGATAAAAAAATGGTAATATTAAGAAAGAAAGGCTGCTTTGGTAATATACTTCTGACATATCATCAATCAGTTCTTATAACATTATTAGAAAGTTATTCCACTTCCTGTTGAAATCATCAAGAGAATCATTTTGAAATGCTATGTATTTTTCTAAAGATATTCTATCAATCAATTTTCTTTTAAACACAAGATTATTTGGTATTTTCTTTTTTGTTTTACAACTATATATATAATATTTGGCAAATAAGAGAATATATGATAAAATTTTATTTCGTGAATGAAAAAAGGACAAAAATTTGTCTTGGGTTGCAAGTATACCAATTTCAACCAACCATTTAAACAATTCATTCCAGAAAATTTGTGTTTGTTGACAGGTCCAAAATATATGTTCTATGCTATCTATTTCCATATTACAAAAATCACAAAGACTAGACTCCACTTATTTACATCTTAAGAGAAATTTGTTAGTTGCAATATTTCTATGTAGGAAATCAAAATAAAAATTTTGCAAAATATTATCCTTACAAATATCAAACGCATTCAAATATATTTGTTGCCAATTGAAATTTTTATCTGGAAATACTGCCTCCCATTTTAACTGGGATTTTAGTTTTTCATTCTGGTATTTTAGCTTTCTTTCTTTTTGAACCTGTGTTAATTTTCTATTTAGGAGATGTGTTTCTGTTTTTCTAAAAGCTCATAAATATTTATTTCCTCAGTTGTTACAGAAAGAATGACATTATCTAATTTTTTTTCCAACATTTTGGGATTGAAGAGATAAGTCTATGGTAATTTAAAAACTCAGTATTAGGAATGTTATATTCAGTTTTTAATTGACTAAAAGTTTTAAATTTTTTTTGCGTTTATATCATAGATATCTTTTACATGGTATATATTTTTGTTTCTCCACTGTCTGAAATAGAGAAGGCTATTGTTATTTTTTATGTTTGAATTTTGCCAAAGAATTTGTTCTGAAATATTTTTCGGATTTTCATTAAAATTGATTTCACTCCAAGCTACTAATACTTCGTGTATAAATTTATTTTTGATTTTAAATTTCAATATATCTTTTGTGTTTATATTGCATTTAAATATAGATATTCCACCTAAATGATTTATATTTTTCTTTATTATTTCTTTCCACAACCCATCATTTGAATCGTTTATTATTCTTTTTATCCAGTTCGATTTTATTGAGTTCAAAAATATAGGAATGTCAATCATATTTAGACCTCCGTTTTTGTACTCCTGTATTATTACATCCCGTTTGACTTTATCCCTTTTTGAGCTCCATATAAATTCATAACATTGTTGTTTAATTGTATTTACAGTTTTATTTGGGGGATTGGGTAGAACAGAAAACAGGAAAGTTAATTATGGAATTATTAATGATTTCAATACTGAGATATTACCAATTGTTGTGAGATGTCTAGCTTTCCATCTGTTTATGTCTATTTGGAATTGAGATAATCTGTTATCGTAATTTAATTTGAGGATATGGTCAGATTTTGAATGAAATGTTATTCCTAGTGTTTTGACACTTTCTGATGTCCATGAAATATTACTATATTTTTTTCTACAATATATAAGGTCGTGCTGGTTTCGCAGTGGGCCTATTCTTAGAGCTGTACATTTACTATAATTAAGATTTAGACCCGAGATGAATGAAAATTGTTCAAATATATATAACATTTCTTTGAAACTGTTATTTGTACCATCTAATAATATTGTTGCATCATCAGCAAACATGCTGTTTTTTACTTCTATATCAAATATATTAAATCCTTTAATATTTGTATTTTCTCTTATTGCTATGGAGAGGAGTTCAATTGCTAAAATAAAAATGTAAGGAGATAAAGGACAGCCTTGTCGGACTCCTTGTCTGATATTAAATGAGTCCGACAAGAAACCATTGTAAAGAATACAACTTGTTGGATTTTTGTATAACAATTTTACCCACATTTTTAAATTTGGTCCAAAGTTAAATAGATCGAGTGTTTTTAAAATAAAATTATGATTCAAACTATCAAAAGCTTTTTCAAAATCAGCAAAAAATAATATTCCAGGTTTTTCGTTTTGTTCTGCGTACTCGATTACATCATAAATCAATCTTATATTTTCACCAATGTATCTGCCTTTAATAAATCCAGTTTGGCTATTGTCGATCAAGTTATTTAGTACACGTTTAATTCTATGGCCTTCTTTCTCAATTCATACGCATCAAAACTCCGAACCGACGTTAAAAAGCCGATATACACCACCGATATTATTTCTTAATTCATTCGAGATACCGTCTAATTTAGAAAATTTACCTAGTAAAATAAAACTAACGAATTGCGAAACGTTAGTTATTATTTCTATACCTGCGAGGATGTAGTAAATGACAAGGAAGTAAAGATTTAAATATAAACTAACCATCTGCCTCATAAAACACCAGTATAATTGATCCAGGAAACGGAACCAAAATAATTAAGCTATCGAAAGTCAGTTGAAAGAACTCGTTTAAACATCAATTTGAATTACATTAGTTTATGTAACGAATAACGACAGCGTCAGCACATCAATAAAACAAACTTTC
Organism: Ruditapes philippinarum; assembly: GCF_026571515.1. Taxonomy (NCBI): domain Eukaryota; kingdom Metazoa; phylum Mollusca; class Bivalvia; order Venerida; family Veneridae; genus Ruditapes; species Ruditapes philippinarum. The sequence goes on along the minus strand of NW_026852679.1, from coordinate 21,024 downwards.
ATACTTGATTTTGATATTCGTATTTAACCGCTAACTTTCTATAATGAATAACGAGGGTTGTTTCTTCCGGCTGAAACATTGTAATTTGAATCCAGTCTCACTAAAATACATATTTCATGTTGACATTTCCTTTCATGTTGAGCTGAATGTCGTTTATCTACCTCAACAATGTATGTCGATTGATGATTATGGATTACATTGCTAGGTTATTGCACATATATAATACTAGTTATTGCGTCCTTTATCATGCCCCTAGTTCCGTATAAGTCGATACTAAATCATCAGCACTTGCATGATTTTCAATCAATGATTACCGATGGCGTATTGCTTTAATACAGCTTGTTTTAAAAGTTATGTTCTGATTTTGATTGTGATACACTCATTCTCTTAACAAGTCAAATTTTGTTTCTCATGTTTTTGTTAGCTACAACAGCACATAAAATCAGTACTTTTAAGTCATTTTGAAAACAAGGGCCATGTTAACATGGCCACCTCCTGCCGAATATGTTTGATCATTGGAACAATTTAAATGTAGAGGTCTTTTGGTTATGAAAACTGATGGCTGAAGTGATTACAGATTTGAAACCTAAGTGAATACTGATGGCTTAAAATAACAAAGGGCAATGACTGAAAAATAATGCAGGGTAGGTTATCATTCTTGTGTGCTGCACTCCTCCTCAATGAATTGTTGAATGTCCAAAATGCCCCCATGTAAGACAAGTCGCGTGCTTTAAATGACGTTATTGACGCGCGCCTTTAATGAATGAATCGCGTTCTTAAGTTGACGTCATTTTTTCCGCTATGAATGAAGTTGTATTTTCATACGCTACTATAAGAAAAAAGTGCGTAATGAGAATATCAGTTTTCATAATTTCTGTTCCGAAAATAATTGACATGTACTCGTAATATGCAAGAAAAAGAATCAAACACCGGTTGTCGGTACAGACGGGAATATCTAGCTCTCGGGTAACTGTTCAGCGGAACCACGGCAGAGCCTCGTTATCGCTGTAAACAGTTACCCGAGAGCTAGATATTCCGGTCTGTACCGGCTGCCAGTGTAAGATTCTTATAGTCTAAATGTGTACAGCATTATTTTGACTTTAATATAGAAAGCATGTGTCCGAGGGGGTGATCTAAAAATATCAAGACTGGAACAGAAACTTTTGTATTTTACGAGAGAAGACTATCAAACTTGTTCAGTTTTGCCGTGTTGGGCTTTCTTTAGGTTTTCGTTTTTATCTATTTCAAGCATATTGTTGTTGTTTTTTATCGTTAAATCAAGTTAGCATCCTGAAAATTATTGCATTATATGTATAATTTCATAATTTATGCGACAATACCTCCTCAGTACAGTACAAGCAATATCATCAAATATTTACTGTTATCAAAAGAATGCCGTTAACGTACATGTTTATTAACAATTTTACAAAGTTTTACACTGCACTGAATGAAACCTTAATCTTTTATTAGAATGTTTACTGAGTAATTGTTTTTTGTTTTCCAAGTTTACCATCAGTTAAAATCATTTATGTTTTTGTTGTTTTGTCGTGTTTGTTTAGAGAATCAAAATATGATCTGATCAAGACGTTTATGACGTAAACTTTGAAAAAAATTAGATTGATGCAATGGTATTGTACAACAAACATGTATGTAAAAAAAATCCGATAATCATAGCAATCAAACAATTATACACTAGAAAAAAGATTAATATACAGAACTGAATGTTACATGAACAGGCGTGAGCACACTGATATACATTGTTCTAGAGAAGCGCAAAAATATGACTATAAAGAAATTATTGGCGTAGAAAAAGTCGCGCTAAACATGAATCCGCAGATCGAATGTCACCGCGAAGATCGCGAAAATTTGAAGCCCGCGAATAATTTTACTCATAATATATTTTTCTTACAAATCTGGTGAAAGATACAGAGCATCATGCCCCTCTTGATTTTTATGTGTTTGCTTTTTAATACCAAATTTATTATAATAAATGTTTGGCCGAAAGGTTTATATAGCGTAATGGGAATGCTTTGATTTAGAATATTTATAAAACCACACACAGTGTAGTAACTAGACAACATACATGTAGTGGTTATTTTTTGCCTTACAACATAGGGCTTAAGCCCTGCTTTGCACGCGACAATCAGCACAATGCTCAACATTCCATATTCTGAATATACAATATTATTTAAAACAAATGTGAAGTTGTACTTAAGAAGTAACATCGACCTGAGAGGTGTATATCGGCTATTTAAAACCGGTTTGGAGTTTTGATGCGTAGGAATTGACCACGACGGCCGTAGACAAAAGACATAATAAGAAAAAACGTTGTTTTATTAACTTTTCAACAAAAACAACTTACGTCGTATTGTGTTTACATAAGTGTCACATTTTTCATTCTTGTATGTATGAAATAACGTCAGCTTGTGTATTAATGAGTTGTCTTAGGATGACGTCATTACGCTGCTTACGGATTGGCGTCGTTTTGTCAAGTTTAAGAGATGGTGGTGTTTCTTTATTTGCTTAACTTTAAAAGACTGGAAAAGGAACACTTTGGAAAAAGTAATGCATAAGTTTTTCATATTTAGTTATCCAACATTTTAAAGGATAAGCCTGGGAAAAGGGCGATCCCTCGAAAGCAATAAAAGCAACAAAATAATATGAAAACTGCAGACTTCGTTTAATTGAGTCTGTTGATAAAAGATAATGTTAATGTGCAACAAATCTTATGACCCCTAGGACACATTTAATCGGTATTCAATTTCCAACACTTAATACGCTTGAGTCAATATAATGAAACTCAAATGAACACGAGAAACTTTTAACATTTGTCAAACGACACATGACAGTGCAAGCAGTGAAAACAACAAAATTGTAAAGTGTCGAAGTGATTTATTTTGTTTATGAGAAATAATATGAAAATGCAACATTTCTTTCCAGTTAAAATCTAGTATGTATCTATTTTTGTTATGATTGTTTTAATGATTGTTTATATGTTAATATTTTGGATCTTTTGAAACGCTGTAGGGTAACATTAGATGATAAAGATTATACGGTAAAGTTGTTTCAAGACAAAACGAAATAGCCATGCATTGAACTTCGGCTTTAATAAACGTTGCCTTGCATTATATGTCTACGTCTTTTACTATTGTGAATGTCATCAACTTTTTTCTTCCTTTCTCATAATAAACTTGATAGCAATTATTCATAGTTAAACACAACTTCTACCCGGCCGCATTTATAAGAACACTTAGAAAACACTTAATGCTACTACAAAAATATAGTTTATTTCTTACCTCCTCCGAGCATGTTGAATACTGAAATAAATAAAAATGAAATAAATAATATGTTTAATAAATGTAAGCTGATGAACATGAAATTCAAATACAGTAACTGTAATGTCTTATGATTGTTTCTTTCTTATTTTCATAATGTTAACCTTAAGGTTACTACTGGAACTGTCCAAATATTATTTTTCAAAATGCATAATAGATAGAAAATATGATTTCGTCAAACATTCAGCTGTTAAGCGCAAATAAAAGATTTGCAAAAGTCATAATAATCATAGCATTGAAATTGTTACCATTTGGGTTTTGTAAGTAATAATAGGACGTTCCAATAAAAAAAATGCGTTAAAGAACAAACTCACAAATGCATACAATTTTACTGCTTAACATTCTATTAAAATATATGAATCATTTGTCAATTTATTGCTGCGTATTCACTATTTCAATGCATATTCATATCAATTTGTGTTTTATTATAATTTTGAAAATTATATTTGATATTTATGAATATTTTGGATATGGCAAGCCTTTTTTCTTTTGCCATTCAAGAGATTTTTGTGAGCCTATTCATCTTTATATCCACTGCAAAAGTATTTACATCTAGTCAGGAAGTATATTCAGCTATTTTGGCTTATATTATATCGGCGAATAAGTAAAACATGTGAATGTCATACATATTCAACCTTTAACAATTTTGTTTTCGTAAGTAATGATATTCTCATTTTATTATAAATTAGATATTTGCGTTAAAGAACAAACTATGAATGAAATAATGCATTCTGTTCCTTGACTGGATAATACATTCTTAATTTCTTGATAACTAATAAGCAATATTTAAACCTTGTTATGTATCTGATACTTATGTTGTAAAATGGTACTTCAAGTCGATCTTGTTGTTGTTTAGTGCTATAAAGTTGTTGTATAATAGTTTGATTGAATAAAGGAAAATTTAGAATATGGTGTTGTTTGTTTACAATTCTACGCTAAACTTGTTTAAAAGACATGAAAGAAAACACTTTGGAAATAGTAATGCATAAGGTTTTCATAATTATTTATCCAAAAATTCAAATGTTAAAAAAGGAAAAAAGGGAGATTCCTCGGAAGCAATGAAAGCAACAAAATAATATGAAAACTGCAGACGTCGTTTAATTTAGTCTGTTCATAAGAGATAATGTTTATGTGCAACATCTCTTATGACCCCTTGGACCAATTTAATATGTTTTCAATTTCCAACACTTCATATGCTTGAATCAATATAAAGACACTGAAATGAATGCGGGAAACTTTTTACATTTGTCAAACGACACATCACACTTGCTTTTAAAGTATTAAAATATAGGAAAGGGTGGATCCCACAGAAGCAGTGAAAACAACAAAATTTTAAAGTTTAGAATTGATTGAGTCTGTTTATGAGAAAAAATATGAAAAAGCAACATTTCTAACCAGTTAAAATCTAGTACTTATTTATTATTGTTATGATTGTTTAAATGATTGTATATATGTTTATATTTTGGATCTTTTGAAACGCTATACTGTTACATTAAATAATAAAGATTATACGGTGAAGTTGTTTCAAGCCGAAACGAAATAAGCAGTGAACTTTGGCTTAAATAAACGTTGCCTTCCATTATATTTCTGCGTCTTTTCTTATTGTGATATCATCATCAACTTTGTTCTCCTTTCCCATAATTTACTTGATAGCAATCATTCATAGTTGAACACAAATTCTACCAGGCCAAATTTATAAGAACACTTAGAAAATACTTTATGCTTCTACAAAAATATAGTTTATTCTTACCATATCTCCTCCACTTCAATTCTGAAATAAATAAAAATGAAATAAATAATATATATAATTGTTAACAGATGGAAATGATATTTAAATACAGTAACGGTAATTTATTCAGATTGTTTATCTTATTTTCAAAGTATTATCGCATGGTTTGGAACTTTTCCTTTGTTCTTACTAACCCATTATACTCAGTACACTTTGAACAGCATTTCAAAACTGTATTGATATATAACAGTACAGTTTTTTCATTGATTCATATAGGGAAAAAACTCGACTGTTATATATCGGTCGAGTTTTTTTCGCACCTGTTATATACCAATGCAGTTTTTTTTCATAGAGGCTCCAATGGGGCAGTGGTAACGATCATTCCCAGTAGCAAAAAAAAAATGGAATCAATAAAATAAGATAAAATAAAATAAATAAATACAATGAAAAATATAAACAAAGATAATTTATGAAATGAAATTTACTCTCATTTAATCAAAAAGGTACATCCGCTGAATGAATTATTTCCACTGAAAAAAGCCCTTTAATTAAAATAAATCAATATTTTTAACAGTTTACAATTCGCCTCTAACATTGGATGTCTCTTGTATATCGTTTTTCTTTTTTTGCGGCAGACAACTTGAAAAAAAAACTGCCTTCATGAATAACTGTAATATAGCTAACGATTTATTTATTTTTTATTTATTTATTTATTTTAATTTATTTTATTTATTTACTTATTTATTTCTATTACAAAAAAAGGAAACATTATGCCATTGCGATAAAACAGTTATAGTATATGAAACTCGTTAGTTACGGGGGTATAACACTGGCTGGGGCGACATCTCGGGATGTTTCTGCAAAAAAAATGTCTCGGCCTAACGGCCTCGACATTTTTTTTGGCAGAAACACCCCTTGATGTCGCCCCAGCCAGTGTTATATCCACGTAACTAACTCGTTTCATGTACTATAACTATAACTTAACTTTAAGAAAATATTTAATCAGTGTAACTAAATCTATGAATCATTTGTCAATTTATTGCTGCGTTTTCATTAATGCAATGCATATCCATATAAAGTTTGTGTTTAATTATCATTTTGAAAATAATATTATCATTTATTATTCATTTCTGCTGAATATTTTGGAAATATCAAGCTTATTTTCTTTATAAAATAGATATAGGCGTTAAATAACAAAACTATGTATGAAATAATGCATTCTGTTACCTGATTGGATAATATCTTTTTAATTTCTTCATAACCGCGAAGCAATATTTAACCTTGTTATGTATTTGATACTTATGTTCTAAAATGGTATCTCAAGTCGATCTTGTTCTTGTTGAGTGTTATAGATGTGTCGTTATAATATTTTGATTCCAAAAAGGAAAAATTTAGAACATGGTGTTGTTTGTTTAAAATTCTATGCTAACCTTGTTTAAAAGACATGAAAGAAATTACTTTGGAAAAAGTAATGCATCAGCTTTTCATATTTAGTTTTCCAACAATTAAAAGGATAAACCTAGAAAAAAGGGAGATCCCTCGCAAGCAATGAAAGGAACAAAAAATATGAAAGCTGCAGATTTTGTTGAATTGAGTCTGTTGATAAGAGATAATGTTAATGTGCAACATTCCTATGACCCCTAGCACCAATTTAATCGGTTTTCAATTCCCAACACTAAATGTGTTGGAATCAATATAATGACACTGAAATGTTTACATTTGTCAAACGACACATGATAAAAATATAGAAAAGGGTGGATCCCACAGAAGCAGGAAAGCAACAAAATTATAAAGTGTCGCATTGATTGAGTCTGTTTATGATAGAATATGAAAAAGGTACATTTCTTTCCAGTTAAAATCTAGAATGTATTTATTATTTGTTATAATTGTTTTAATGATTGTTTAATATATGTTTATATTTAGGATCTTTAGATACGCAGTATTTATTAATTCAATGCATATCCATATTAATTTTGTGTTTTATTACCATTTTGAAAATCATATGAATTTTTTTTATTCATTTCTGCTGAATATTTTGGAAATAGCAAGCTTCTTTTCTTTTGCTATTCAATAGAATAACTTGTGAGCCTATTCATCTTTATATCATGTATATCAAGTGCAAACGTTTTTACATCCTTTATCGACAAAGTTGTCGAATGGAATGAGTCTGTTTGTGAGAAATGAGAATATGAATTAACAACATTTTTACCAGTTTAAATCTGGTATGTATTTATTATTGTAACAGTTAAGATTGTTTTAAAGTTAATCTTATCTTCAACGGTATCTAAACACATTGTTATTTCATGTTTATGCAGTCCACTATATTAACGCAAATACCGTTTTCAAATGTTTTATGTAAACATCTTTGACACTTGGCCAGCCATGATACCGGTTGTGCGAAAGACATAGTTCCTTCCGAAGCTTAGATGTTGAAATTTAAAGTTGAAACTGTTATCCATTGCTTTGTTTATACATATTAAGTCAAAATTATAAAGCAGAAATGTGTCCATAGTTTCAAGTTTGTGTGCTTAAAGTTGTATGTTAAACCCCTGTCACACTAGGACGGCGTTCTCACGGCGTCCAAAGAAATTTCAGAACGCCAAGGTGAGCGCAGTAAGATCGCAAATATCGCCATAGCATCGCCTCAACATCGCAGTGGCATCGCATAGAACGCCGGCCGACGGTGCGCATTTTGAGCATGCTCAAAACAAACGCCGTCACTCGGCGTTCTGATAAGAGCGCAGTGGGATCGCAGTAAGGGCGCTGTAGCATCTCAAAAGCATCTCCTATAACGCAACAGGAGCATCGTGAAAGCGCAGAACGCTCGCCGAATGAACGCCTTTGTTAGCCATGGCGCTTGAACGGAGATTGTGTGGCGTCTCTATCGCGCCTATACTGCGTGTGCACGGCGCTCGTATGGAGCTTTATTTTTTCTCAAAAGCTCTTACTACGACTTTACGGCACTGTCACGGCGACCATTGCGCTTTCAATGCGATTCTACTGTTTCATCTGATATTGCAGAATACAGTTCAGTAGAATCCCTACTAAAGACTACTCTGGAATAAAGATCACCCCTTTATTCAGACCAATTTACAAAAGAACGAGATTTTCTGTTATTTATGTTAATGTAGCATGGTCCGCAGTTAAGACCATACTACTTATCCACTTTTAAGGCCACCAGTTTCAGTTCCAATTCATGGTTTTATTTATCTTACCCCACTTTTGAGACCAATGATATTCTTAGTTTAAACATAGTTTATTTCGAACAAATTCACAATATATATTCAGACAATAATGTACACAATACAAACATGATATGTTGAAAAAGGATTGGGTCCGAAAGCTGAGCTTATAAAGGCCTTCTCCTTATCGATTTACAATGCATAAAATACGGTATGACAGTATATGTGACTTTCTTGATTAAAAGTTGCCCAGTACTTCACTTCAGTGTTGTTATATTTTCTGGTCCTTCGGGATCATTGATGCCAATACTATAAAGTGTTGAGAATTGAGTACCGCTCAAGCCGGTGCTAGGGGGGCGTGAGGGATGTTGCACTTATTCATTATCCCTCATGTACAGAATCAATCAAACCGAGTCTGCAATTCTTATGTTATTTTGTTGTGATTGATGCTTCCGAGGGATCACTTTGTTTTCAGAATTTTGCTTGAAATATATCTGATTTTACATTGTTTTTAAGAAGTTAAAGTCAAAATTGTTTCAAACATTTAGTTATAATGTAAAGCAAAAATATATACAAAAAAGGGAATGAGAATACAAGACTGCATCATTTTGTTATATAAAATTAAAGAGAAATAACGTTAATTAAGATAGAAAGAAATGAAATAAGAAACTTTCAGCAAAATAGAAAAGAAGAAGAAATAAATGAAATGTGGATCATTCGGATAGTTCGACGATTTAAATGGAAAGTATTTAGTGATTTGAGCTGATGTGAATATGCTTAAGAGAATCTCCTGCTTTCTCGGATGTATGTATTAACGGCTTCAAACAGTCTTCTGTTTGCATCATCACTAATGTTTGGGTCTCCATTTAATAACTTTTGGAGAGTTGCTGAACATATAGTGTTAAGAAAAGAGGCCCTGCAGTTAGCATAGCGTTGACATTCAAAGAAAAAGTGGTAATTACTTTCCACTATGCAACACTGACAAAGAGGAGATGGAGAAATATTTTTCTTAAATAGATGCTGATTTAGAGAACTACATTCAGTACGATGTCGAGCATGTTCTATCGCCTTCATAGAAATAAATCGGACAACTAGAGCTGCTTCGTCTCAAATGGGATTTGAAAGCAAACAGTGAACGTAAATTTTGTACTTCAGTTGGAAGGGCGTTCCATTTATTCAGAGCAGTTGGAAGAAAAGCATTTTGATAAAGAGTTGTTCGTGTACGAATAGTCTGAATATTTGTAGCATCGCGTAGATCGTACCTTGAACTTTCGCCTACAGTAGGTGGAAGTAAAGAACACAAGTAATCTGGTGTTAAGCCACTTTCCATTTTATAAAGTAAGCTAAGCATATGATTATTTCTTCGAGATTCTAAGGATTCCCAAGGAACTTCACTATGAAGTTTATCTAATGATACAAGTTTTGTAGCACCGCACACAATACGAGACGCTTCATTTTGAATGTTGTCAAGCTCAAGTTTCTCATATTGTGTGCAGTTTAGATAGACAACATCGGCGTATTCCAAAATCGGTCGGATGAAAGTTAAATATATCACTTCAAGAGATCTACGGTCAAGCTGAAACTTCAATTTCCTCATAATGTGTATCCTCTTCCAGACTCGTTCGGTAATATAGTTAATGTGACAATGCCACGAGCAATCGTCTGAAAGGTGGAGGCCAAGATGTTTGTGACTGTTTACGGTTGTTATTTGTTGGTTATGCATAAGAAGTGAAGGATGAAAGGGTTTATTTCTTTTACGAGAGATAACCATAGATTCAGACTTCGATGGATTGAAAGTAACTAGCCATTTTTCAGCCCAAGCTGATATCTTGTCTACATCAGATTGAAGTGTTTCAGCCGCAGAAGCAGGGTAGTCAACAATAATATGTAAACTGGTATCGTGAGCAAAAAGATTAATTTTAGAGCCTATATCTTCCATGAAACAAGAAATAGTAGCGGCCCAAGGATGGAGCCTTGGGGTACTCCAGCCTTTACTATCGACCATTCTGATTGGACCCCAGGTAGGATAACCGCCTGGCGCCTGTTAGTAAGATATTCAGAAAACCAGTTAAGTAGACAACCGTCTACTCCAGCAGCTTTCAGCTTAAAGAGAAGACCTTTGTGCCAGACTTTATCAAACGCTTTACTTATATCAAAGAAAACAGCTCTAACTTCTAATCCGTCATCTAAAGCTTTACAGAATGTGTTGTACAAGTACGTTAACTGGTTTACCGTTGAGTCACCTGGTCTGAAGCCTGACTGTACGGAAGAAAGGAAGTTATTATCTTGAAGAAAATTAAATAGATACTTAAATATAATACGTTCAAAAACCTACGCAGCACAATAGGGAAATCGGACGATAGTTATTTGGAACTGTTTTTAAGACAGCACAAACATTGGCCTTTTCCATGTAAATGGTATTTTACAAGTCTGAAGAGACTGATTGAACAACAAACTTAGGGGAAATTTAATAACTGAAGCAGTTTCCTGCAATATACGGTTACTGACCCCATCAGGACCTGAAGCTTTGTTTGTTTTAAGTGACCGCAGAGCGTCTTCAACATCCTGAGGAGAGATAGAAATAGAACAAAGTGTGTTTATAGGCATATTACAATTATTAAAATGAAGTTCTTTATCAGAATTATTTAGCGACGACTGGCTACAGAAAAAGTCATTCAAAAGGTCAGATTTCATTTTTGAATCAAAAACAAGTTGATCGTTGATTGGGTTTTTAAGTGGAGGAATGCTTTGTTTTTCAGTGGGAGAGATAAAATATTTGATTAGTTTCCACCAGTCCTTCTGTGTAGTACAGTCTGATTTGAGAGACTGCCATTTGTAAGAAGTGGTTGTGTTTAGCCGTGCGTATAAGTGTAACGATTTTATTACGGAGTTGTCTAAATTTGTACCAATGGTGCGAGTTCTGTGAGTATTTGGCTCTGTGGTAATATTTTTTTGCGCTTATGTATTAGTTTCTTTATTTCTGTTGTAATCAACGGAGCATCGTTAGGCTTAACAGTTACTTGCCTCGTTGGGATGAATGATTTAGATAGTTCTAGGAGTTTGTTTGTAAATGAGGAAGTATAGATATTGATGTCATCTGTTTTCAACTGATTCCATTCGGTGTTACTAATGCTATTTCGGAGAGAGACATGGTCTCCTTGATCGTAAAGCCATCCAAGTCGTTGAAATGATTTGGTTTGTGGTTTCTTGAAAGAGAATAGAGAGTATATAGGGCAGTGAAATCTCTGATTTTGGTCAAGGATCGGCTCTCCAACTCCCGATGCAATTACCCTGTGGCTACAGGATACAAGAAATAAATCCAGTAATGAACTAGAAGATTCGGTGAAATGTGTTGGTTCTGAAATAAGTTGTTCTAGATTAAACTGCTGGCATATAGAATTTAGTTTGCGGGCCATTTGTGGGTTAGAGTCATTGAAATTAAAGTCTCCTGTAACAATTATATCAGATATCCCAGTGTCAAGTGCCTGACTGAGTGAGAATTCTATTAAGTTAGTATAGTTGGAGTCTGAGTTTGGAGGTCGATAGAAAACAGCAAACAGGATACGTTTGGAATGTGAAGGCATCAATTCAATCCAAATACACTCAACACCATTGGGTTCAAGATCAGATCTTCTTATGTAGTGTAAAGTATTTTTTAAATAAACAATTACACCACCATAAGAATTCTCTATTCTATCCTTCCTCTCAGGCGCATGGAAGTTGTTAAATGCTATTTCATTGCAAGGAGTATTTGAGTTAAGCCACGTTTCACTGAAAGCAAGGACATCAAACATACCAAACTCAGCTTCTAAGATATCTATCTTGTTCAGGAGGTTTTGAACATTTTACTGTAATATTGAAAGGCATCTACTGTTCTCAATCAATTCTGATATTGTACTAGATACTGAAGAAAATGAAGATGAACTAGTGGTTGACGAATCCGGACCAGGGTTGGCGATATTCCAGTCAATACCTATTCAGATCACAAATTTATTGTTATTCATCTGCTTGAAAAAAATCTGGAAACAAAGTGATCCCTCAGTAGCATTAATCACAACAAAATTACATAAGAATTGCAGACTCGGTTTGATTGAGTCTGTACATGAGGGATAATGAATAAGTGCAACATCCCTCACGCCCCCTAGCACCGGCTTGAGCGGTACTTTATTCTCAACACTAAATAGTGCTGGCATCAATGATCCCGAAGGACCAGAAAAATATAACATATTTTACAATATGAATTAAATGATATTGAATTCTCTAATGCATGACACTTGATGAAACAGGTGTTGCAACTGTTATGATTAGAAAATTTTATAAAGGTGAAGAAATAAACTTCAGAGTAGTAATATTTGAAGGTTATAATATAATTGTTTAAAAACATGTTTACACATAAAAATTCAAATAGAGTGGTCATGAAATATATATGCCTTGATAATTATAGCCATAATTAAGACCATCCGCAATTAAGACCACTGTGACTTTAGTCTAGTCCTTTTGGAGGTCTTCATAGAGGGTTTCCACTGTATATATAACTTGTTTGCAAGTAAATGTCCTTTGAACAATGGGTGATGTACGGCAGCAAGCTGAAATATTGCTTGCATGCAGTTGCAGCAGGTACAGTGTGAACGCCGCGAGAGCTCCGTGTAAGCTTCGTGAAAGCGCAGTGACAGCGCAAAGAACGCAGTAGAATCGCAGTCCGAACGCAAACAATCTCCAAACAAAACGCCATTGGAACGCGTTTTAATGCCGTGGAAGCTCCGTAGCGACGCCATAATCGCCGTGAAGACGCTAAGAAGTCTCAATGTCATCAAACAAAAAAATCAGATTTTGCTTGCGATCTTGCGGCGCTTTGTTAAATTTAACAACGCCGTGCAAACGCAGTAAAAGCGCAGTCTAGTGTGACAGGGCCTTTAAGTTTACATATAGACATACAGCAGAATAAAAACTATTAAATAGATTTTAATCAATTTTGCATTACAAAATAATGATAGAAACAATTTTAAGCAAATAAAAAATAAATATCACCAGCTTGTTTCATAATTATCTGCCCATTAATCTGACCATTTGCTTATTTGTTGAAACTCTTTGTTAATACATATTAAGTCGAAGTTATAAAGCAGAAATGTACCTGTAATTTTAAGATTATGTGCTTAAAGTTGTATGCTAAGGTTAGGTTACATATAGACAAATAGCAGAACGAAAACTATTCAATCGAATTTATGAAAAGTTTGCATTACAAAATAATGATAGAAACAATTTTAGGCAAACAAAAAAAGTAAATATCACCGGCCTTGTTTCTAAGTTATCTGTCCTTTAAAATAAAAATTTCGCTTATTTCAAGGCCAGATAATAAATTATCAAGGTAAGCAAGGCCATATTGTCCCGATTTCCATGTACCCGACTTGATTTCAAGCATTTGTGCAATTTTTCAAGACTTCTGATGCTTCTTCTTTACTTAAATGTCAATTTCCCTCCTCAAAAAATAAACATTTTAATTCAGTTGTTATCCAACCAACACGGGTACTTTTATTTGTTATGATGTGGCGCGCTGAATAAATATTTTCTCCTTCTCGGAAAGAGCTAAAGAAATTAAACAAACGCTGTCTGTCAATTGTGACAGTAAAGTGTTTCTGAATCATCGAAATTCGTAAAGGTTTGATCAGTACCATATTCACAAAAAACTGGAAGTAGAAAAATACTTAGACATTGAAGGAAAGCAGGGCATTGTAACAAAAGTCAACACATCATAATAGGTTATTGTGTCTTTGTTAAAATGTCTGGAGTTAGAATATGTTAAGATTTCAAAGTCATCGTAAATCCGGTTATAAATGTAGATAAATTTAAATTCTAAAAATATAGCCTACTTTTTAAGAATTTTCAGTCTACGCTAAATCTATCATGGAATTGTGACAAATTACTTAATAATACCAACGGTTTAAAGACTTATGTATGAGTTATATGCCCTTGAAATGACCTTTAGAAATTATAAATAACAACAATGACCGTTTGTTTAAGAAATCATACTGATTTATAAATTAAAAAACATACTACAATATATTTATAAAATTAAAACTTGGTAAAATTACATTATTTTCATAAGCTTATGGTCAGCTCTCAAAATAGGTGTGACCTAGATAGTCTCTGTTATTTCATGCATACTAAAATTGCACTTGAACATGTTGAAAAGAATGATATGTTCCGGAACATAATACAAAACTGTTTTTGGTAGGTTTAAAACATTTAGCAATGATTTAGTGCATGCGCCATTCGTTCTTAAGACGGTATACAAACATATTTATTTCATACAAATATTTTGGAATTATTATTATTTTCACAACTGTTGGCGATAACTTTGTAAGCTACAGGCAGCAGATAAATACTTTTCAATAGTATGAACCTTAATGTTGATAATCAACGGTCGGATTTTAGCTTTATTTCTAAATTTATATGGATATTCTAAGAACAATTATAATCGCAAAACTTTGTGATTTAATCATATAGCCTTCAGATCAGTGTGTAATAATGTTCATATTACGCGTGTGACTGATATCATAAGAATGCCTGTGTCGTATGGAGACGATAATGGTTAGTTTCGGTAAAGAATTTTAAAACAAGAAGCGCCTCAATGCGACAAAAACCAAATTTTCAACGACCAAGTTTTTATGTGACAGCAATAAATAGGTTTAAGTGCACTAAAGTAATTGAGTAGATATTGTAAGCAAATAACCTTGACCTTGCTCCCAGATATCTAAGTAGCAATCTTAAGCTGCCACACAGCAAGTTTGGTCTCAAAGGTCAAAGCAAACTCAAGTTTTTACTTGAAAACTGAATACATTAACCTTGATCACAGACACCTGGGTTGTGATCCAAAGCTGCATCTTGATATAAGCTACCCATACATCAAGTTGGTATCAATAGGCCACAGCAACTCAAGTTATTGAGTGAAAACTGAATTCCTATTTTAAGTAACAGTGACATTGACCTTAACAATTGACACCTGGGTATCCAAGTTGCCTCTTGATATAACTTACTCATACACTAAGTTTGGTGTCAATATGCCAAAGCAAACTCAACTAATTGAGCGGAAATTGAATTTCTATTTTTAGAACCAGTGACCTTGACCTTAATCACAGACAACTTGGTAGCAATAACAAGCTGCCTCATAGTATAAGCTATCCATACACCAAGTTTTGTGTCAATATGCCAAAGCAAACTCAAGAGATTGGGCAGAAACTGAATTTCTATTTTTAGGAACAGTTACCTTGACCTTGATCACATACACCTGGGTAGCAATCCCTAGCTGCCTCTTGTTATAATCTATCCATACACCAAGTTTTGTGTCAATTGGCCACAAGCAAACTAAAGTTATTGAGCGGAAACCAAAATTTCACGACCGCCCCCCCCCCACCCCCCCCCCGCCGAGTTCGGCATGACAATAACCCGTTGTTTTTTTTAAAAAAAATCGATTAAATGTTTTAGGCAATTAAAATCTTAAAACTACAATTAAAAGTATATATAAATAGAGTATGAACAAATTGAAGTACATTTTTCTTTTGCATTGCTATCGAAAGAGTGAAAAGAGTAATTTAAATTGAAATTGGAAATTTTCCCACTTTCGTTTAATCTTCAAATTCGATAGTGATCGTGTGTATCGTTTTTAATATATTTCAAAAAAGGAATAATTGTTTATTTTAAATGTGTTGCATTTTTGGAAGAGGAACGTAAGTTCAATTCCTTATTGGTGAATAAACTTGTTCTGTTTTGTTCTGTTTAATATCTTCATTTTGAGCTTTTGCAGAGGAATGAGATGTTAATTTCTGATTCTTGAAGATCGTCCAGCAAGACATTGTTGTTGGTTTTTTTTGTGGTACTTTAAGTTCTTTCTTCTTTGCTTTTTCTGATTGAATGATTCAAGTATTCCTCACTTAAATACTGTTAAATCACCCTTAGGATGTGTTGCCTGCTTTTAAATTTGTCATATGCAGGGTCACCTTTCAAAGTTCCATATAATAACTAGCATATTCTTCCATTGTTTTCTCGTTTAGAGTACATGCATTTTATTACTTTGAAGCCATACAACACTTTCATGGTATGGAACTAACGTTTTACAACGAATGTTCCAAGACAACTACTGTATGAACAAATTTTTAAATTTGAAACTTTCCAGGAGGCCTGTTCATGAACAGTCCCCATCACAACGAGCCTGTCACATTTTCCATTTTGGACGCTCTTTATTGATTTTTTTTTATACGATGTGCATTTATAAATAAATAATGTGGATTCATCTTTATATAGAGTCATAATAACAGTATATTATGTCAGTTTTTCCTTGTATAAGTCAGTCTTTCATTATATGATGTGCAATTACGATGAAGTCAAAATAGTCAAAATAACACTATATTATGTCGAACCATCCTTATATAGAGTCGATTAACAATATATGATGTAAATGTGTCCTAATATGATGATACGATGTGCATTCATTAACAGATTATATGGATCCATCCTTATATTGAGTCAGAATAGCAATATATTATGTCAATCTATTGTTACAAAATGCACATCATATCATGATAGATTGGCCTTAAATGCTTACATGCCTGGTAAATCTATTCAGTTTATATATTTTTTACCAGAAATACGGATATAACCTTCATTTGAATATGCTATGAGACTCTGTTGCTATGGTAATCATAGTTTTAATTTGAATTTTGAAAACAATCATTTTTCTCTTCCGCATGCTTACATACAAAAATGTTCAAACATATAATTTAAATAAAATAGAAACATAAGCAGACACCTTCTTTTACGCAATCGTGTAATGTTTACGAAATATCCAGGATAAATTCGAACGTCCGATAATATACAATTACACATCGGATAAGGAACATGAATAGCACGTTTAAGGATATCGTATTTCATCACTTATCGCTTGAATGATGTTCTTAACATACTTTTTTCGGAGGGTTTGGGAATTACGTTGCACCAACGCAGTAAAGATCATTTAGCGACTTTCTAGCTTTACTGATGGTGGAAGACGTCGGTTGTCCCCTTTGTAAATATTATTTTCAGGAAAAACAAACGGGCATGGAGCAAAACTTACAACGTTTAAGTAAGCTAACAATTTCTCACAATGAAACAAATTTCAAAGACCCTGACGCGACTCGAACCCTACAAGTGGTTTTAGAAACAAGCGGTTTGAAAAGTCAATGTCATTAACCATTCTAAATCATAACCGAACTTCAAACGACACCATAATATATGTAAATAAATTGGTCCGCCCTTATCAAATGCTTCCGCGGGATCAATTTTGTTTCCCCAGATTTATACTTGACAAAGCAGGTGCAAGTGCTGTGGGCAAAGCTGACTTCACTCAGTGTTGTTAATTTTTCTGGTCCGTTCGGGATATTGATGCAAGCGCTATTTAAGTGTTGAGAAATTGAGTACCACTCAAGCCGGTGCTAGCGGGCGTGAGGGATGTTGCATATTCATTATTTGGGGTCACAAGGTCAAAGGTCATGGTCACTATTACCTTGATACTGAAAACAGTTTCCTGAGAATAACTTAAGTTCCATTTGGCCCACAATATTCAAACTTCATAGGATGATTGTCCATATTGGGTAGAAGACCCCTATTGATTTTAGGGTGACCAGCTAATTCCCATGTCTTGCAAATGCTTCATCCTTACTAAAAAAAACACACTTTCGGGCATATAATGCTCCGCCTATCGGTGCTCTTGTTAATAAATATTATAGTAATAGCAACATCAATGATTAGCAATACAATGTCATAAATCTGTCGAAGTGAAATAACAAAATAACAGTGACTTTTACAAATATACATATCACACGCAATTTTTTTAAAGCTTTCAAATCAAGATTATAATATTTAAGATTTGAAAAGGGTCTAGATCGATTATCATATTACGGCTTGACTGTTAAATTAAAATGTAGAAATTTGGAACAGTCCCCAATAACTTTTGAATTTTGAAAATGTTTTGACATTTGGGGAATCATTTTAAAAAAAAACCCCTTATAAAACTTAATATAAAATTTTAAAAAGCAGAAATAAAGTTTTCGTGAAACGATGAAATTCTTTTTGGTGTAAATTCCCAACAAATATAATCTTCTAAATTCAAAATAAAGTTTAAAAACGCCCCTTTGTTGGCTGAAAACTATTTTACACAAGAATAGCGTAAATTTTGCCCTCCCAAATGGAATCGATTGTTAATGAATTATGTTATCGACTACGTTATAGATTTCTACTTTCAAACTGTTGGGTGTAAGGTGTGTTCCTGCAACCTTTTTATAACCAGAGATTTTACCATGAGTGGTAGGCGCGCGAAGCAAAACAAATACAGAGAAGTTTTTTAATTACATTTAGTACAACAAATCCATAAAAAATACACGTCTTTAAAAAAGATACCAACAAAACAGCATGAAATAAAGCACCACAAATATGGATATGATAATAAGCAGAGTTATTTATGGTATGGCATAATATAAATAAAAAGTTCTTCTGGCTAGATTGTTACTCTTCCACCGTGTTTTATCGACCACGCATAATGCTATTTTACTCAGTTTGGTTGCCGATTTGTAGTGCTACCTTTTATTAAGAAATACTGTGGACACAGTCATTTTAAGTAAAGGTTCAGAAATTAAAGTGGCTGTTTGTGTCAAAATACTAATCATTTAACTTCTGAAACAATGAGGTTGATTTTTCTTTTACTTGCTAAACGTTCTGTTGTTATATTCAGCTGTGACTATAACGTAACGTATTGTGAATGTATAAAACCACATTTAAATGGTGTATGTCTTATATGTCCTTAAGTAAAATAGTTCCAAAACACTACTCCAATAAATATAAATAAATTAAATAAACTTACGAAATTTTGCTTTTTATATACATTGTATATCAATTGATTAAACTTCGTTGGTCACACGTTGGCATGAAGATGACGTTTTGGTCTCAAATTATATTTTGAGGGGTCCACAAAGCTGACAATGTTAGCTTCCGAGATCCTTTTATGCTTATCAAATTAAAACTAATTGAATCTCATTTAAAGCCTTAAATCATTAGAACCCGTCTACAAAAATTGTTATGCGCATGCTCTGCTTCGAAATGCGACTTTACATGGAGTTGAACAAATCGATAAAAGGTATCATTTACGTGACATTAAACTCTACAAAGAGTAGTTCATCTGTTTTTAGTCCATGAAACTGTTTTTAAAGCGAATTTTTTCTAAATAGCCTTCCATTTCTTCAAACAATATTACCAAACACTACTGTATGATAAGAGTGAACCATGTACTGAAATTTTACTCCTTCTTTAACTTAAGAACACCTCGCCGATTATTCCTAATAAGAGGATATCCGAAAAAGACTTGACGGAAATAGCCGATAACAAAACTATTTTTTTCCTATTCAGAACTAAAACAAAAAACACCTCTCGCGTGTTTCTGCTTGACTGGGTTTTCCGTATTGACGAAATGTAAACGGAAGTAAAAAAATAAAAATCTGTGCTTAAACCTGTTTACTGGTTCGACTGTTCTATAATAATATCACAGTTCGGCAAACGTTAAGTTGCAAAATATTATTTCAGAAATTGTGGACAAAAAAACATGCACAATCATTAGTTACACTCCCTTCATTCCATAAAAAAATTCCATCTATATATATGCATTTCAGTTGGTTAAAATTGGATATTAATATTCATAGTCAAAACAAAGAAAAATGTATTTTTCAGTAAATGGAATTTTCAAAAAGCCAACAGGATTTTTTTATCTGATTTAATGTTGGGTTTTAAGTCATGCAGACGATAACAAATTTTTAAAGTGATTTATGCATACATTGTGTTAAAAAGAAAATATAGTTCAAAATAAAAGTAGCCGAAAGCTCTCGCTGACTTTTCAAAATCATCTTGAACATGACCTGCATAGAAACAGGGTTTAAAGCAAATAATAATTATTGTACACTATTGATTTACTTTGTATACTAAAAATTTTAAGTCTGAACAATTATCTTATTGAATATTTAAAAATAAGAACATTAATAGTCTGTCCAATTAAAATGGAAATGATCTTTTGCCTGGTACGAATTAACAAAACGATGTTGAATCACAATTAAGTTATTTTTGTAAACTAAAAAAAGTCACCTTCGAGATTTTTCAGAATTTTACTCTAATGTGTCTTCTTTTCTTTTGAAAGCAAATTTTGATTTCATAGTAATATTTGTATGCAACAGTTGCTCAGTAGATATAACTAATTTTATCACTGTGATGCAGGTTTGGTTTTATTATCATAATTACTACCATCCCCACAAGCACAAGCAGCTCCACCACTATCACGATTATATAGATATGTATATATGTCATTTCAAAATATTTGTTTATTTTCTTGTGTTTTTTTTTTTTTTTTTTTTTTTTTTTTTGACAAAAAATTTGAAAAGGGTGCGATCTAGAGGCGATATTATTAGAAAAATGCAGACTCGGTTTGATTAAATCTGTAAAGAATAGTTGTAACTAAATATTCATCCTTTATCTGACACGTCTTATTGTCAGACTGTCTTCTTTTCTTCACTAAAGTGTACATCCATGAAGAATCACTTGGGGACTGCAATACCAAAGAGACAAAGAAACTTGAACGTGATTCACTAGAATGAGGACGTTAAGGTTCAATGTATTTCTAAACCTAAACATTATATTGGGAAATTAGTGTATTCTTTTATCTTTTGCTAACACTGCCATGTATCAGCTTGTCTTTGTCACTAATATATCG
>NW_026852678.1:0-25007 GCF_026571515.1 Ruditapes philippinarum | reverse complement strand
AATAATTTTCGCATCTTTTTTAGTTCTAATTTTTAAATTATGGGGCAAAAGTATTTGGATATTACGAAGCAAAGGATATTAAAAATTAGTTCTTTTAAATTTTACAAAAGTACTTAATGTTGGGAAGTAACAAATTTAGAGGGTCATAGGGAGAGCTTGGCCGACATCCAATGAAAATTTCAAAGAAAAATTATACTTGTTAAATATTGGCAAAAGGGATTATAAATCTCGAAGAAAATTGTTTACTTAAACAAATGTACAACATACTTAAAATTGACGCGACAACGAAAATTCATATAGAGGGAAAAATTGGGCCTATCATATCAAATCTATTCTTCAGGAGATAGGGATGTCTAATTTATGGTTAACTCATACTGCTTTATCAAAAATTTCATTTCTATAAAAAACAGAATTTTGGCCCATATAAAAAACAAGACTGGTAAAAGAAAAATAAATAATTCAAGTAGATTAATCTTCCTATTGTATTTTCAAACATGAATTTAATCAAGAGCTTATATTTGAGTGTTATAAATACAAAATAAATTCAGAAATAGCTTTAACAAAATTTAGACGGGTCAGCACATAATCTTGCCATTGAAAACAGGTAGACATCAAGGAACGCTAGGGAAGAAAGAAAATGCCAAAAAATGTACAATGAAATGTAATTGAAAATGAGTTTCATTTCCTCCTTATATGCCCAAATTATTATAACTTTAAGGAAACAATATCAAAACCATATTTTTGTAGGTTTGGGCCCACTATTAAAAAATTTGAATTACTGATGACAAGTAGAAATCCTAAAGAAATTATAATTTATCAAAAATTTTATACTTTGCATTTCAAAAAGAGAATTACAAAATATTTAGAATAAAATAAACTGAATATATATAACTTTTAAGAGGTTAATTTATTGTTCTATTTGTTCAGTAATAATTGTTTGTTTTGTACAAATTTTTCTGTAATTGTTAAATATTGTACAATGTTTGTAACACGTTTATCCCTTTTCATATGTAATTGAAAGTATATTGGCTATATGTATGCTCATGCTATTTTATGCCAAATAAAGATTATGTTATGTTATGTTATGTTATGTATTTAAATTAGTTTAAGAGATTAACATAATCAATGCCATCTTTGATTATACTTAGGCAAAAATTTCAAGTATAATGGCGTTAAAATTATTAACGTCTATGAAAACGCGCAGATAATATAGCCCTGCACGCAAAGTAATAAATGAAAAAATTTAAAGAATAAATAAATAAATAATTTATTAATTTTTTTATTTATTTTTTAAATTATTTATTCATTCTTCATTCTTTCATTCAAAATTTTTATTCATTTTTATTTTCTTCTTCTTCTTCTTCTTCCCTTTCTTCTTCTTCTTTTTCCCTTCTTCTTCTTTCTTCTTCTTCTTCAATTCTTTTCATTCATTCTTTCAATTTCATTCTTTTATTCATTCTTCATTCTTTATTGTTTTTTTTTTCCCTGCCCGCACTGAATTTATATATTTTAGAAAGTTAATAAATTTAAATTTTTAAAATTATTTAAATTTTTTTTGGGTAAAATTTTTTTCGTAAGAATAAAATATTTTTTTTAATAACTGTGAACAAAATGAGGGTTCTATTGGACTTTGCCGGGGAAACCTTTCTTCACGATTTTAAACATTTTTTACTTCTGCTTATTTAACATATTTTTAAAAAACGGCCACTTAATCCCATTTTAAAAAAAGGAATTTTTTTCCCTTAAACTGCAATCTTTTAAAAAAAAAACCTATCTTTTGGAAAAAGGGCTTCCCAAAAAAAAAATATTCGATAAATGATTTTTTGCGAAATCATTTGGAAGTTCTGAAACTCGTCTTTTTTTTTGGGCCGATCTCGGTTTTTTTTTTTTTTTTTGTGTGTGTATGTGTTTTCCCTTTCCCCGGGCTTTTTTCAACCTGGGTGTTTGTTCGTGCGCGATATTTTACAGGAAGGGTTGATGTGTTCCCGTCTGGTTTTCCCCCAAATTTTTATGCTATAAATTTCGTGTTTGCATATCTTGTGGGTTTATAATTTTTTTAAATTTTTATATCTTTTTTTAAACCAAGAAAACTTATAAAAAACATTTTTCAAATTTTTTTTTTTAAAATCACAACAGAATGAAATTAAATGCATCTTCCTCAGAGGATAAAAGGGGGAAATAAAATCGATTATTTTTTTTTCTTTTTTTTTTTGTATTTTTTCTGGAGCCCGTTTTTTCCCTTGCTTTCTTTAAAAAAGAATGGAAATCCTCCCCTTTTTTTTTCTATAAACTTTTGGCTTTTTTATGCAGGGTCCAATATTTAAATTTGGCTTTTTTTACGTCTTATTTTTTCAGCGTTTCCCTTTTCCCAATATGTATTTTGTTCAGTGGGGTTGTATCTAGGTAAGCCCCCGAAATTTAAACTTGAGGGGGTTTTTTTAGTATAAAAATACATCCAAAATTTTTCAATGTAAAGTCCCTTTTTAAAAAAAAGTATTTTAAAAGGGCTTTTTTTTGTGCCACCCCCCATTTTTTTTCCTTTAAGTGATCACATTATTTTGTAATATTTTGCATGGGTTTTATTAAATGATCGAAATGTTTTTTTCCATTTTAAATTTTTAAATAAAAATTTTTTTCCTAGAAATTTTCCCCCGGAAATACTTGTATACTTTTTTGTTTTTCTAAAAATTAATTTGCTTTTTGTTTAGATTTTTTTTAATTAAAACCCGGGAAATCCCTTTAGTCCGGGTCTTTCTTTTTTAATTTAGTAGTTTTTTTAAAAATTTTTCCTACAAATTTTAAACTTTTTAAAGATGGTTTTTTTATTAATTTTTTTTTAAAAAAAATTTTAAAACGACCCCAAGAAATTTAAATTTTAAAATTTTTTTTTTACATGTTTGGGGTTTTTTTTTAAATAGTTAAAACCCGGGAAAAACCCCGGGTATGGGGTTCGGGTTATATTCTTGTTTATTCGCGGGTCCTTTTTTGAAAAACTAAACAAAAATGGGCCAAAAAGTTGCAAAACTTGATTTCTAAAAATGAAATTTCCCGAAAATTTTTGTCATTTGTATTTAAAGAGATTACTTTGAAATTTGGGAACCTAAATTTTTTATTTGTAGATGTTGTTCTGATCGAAGTTATGGGGTCAAAGCGCCTTTAAACCCCGATAAATTAAAAACACCCACTTGGAGGGCCTGATTTTTTTATGTTTTGCCCAATAGAAAGGGAAATTTTAAAGCGCCTGAGTGATCGCGATCAGAAAAAGACAGGGGGGTTTTTAGGGAGGGGGGTTGGGGTTTTATATTGGTTTTCAACGCTCCGGGGTTTCCTTTTAAGTTTTTTGGCCTTAAGGGGGTTTCTTATATGAAAGTGGGTTTAAATGAAAAAACCCTGTTTCAAAAAGCTGATGTTTTTTAAATTAAAAAGGGGTTGCTGGGTGAAGGATTTTCTTTTGTAAAGGTTTTAAAATTTTGTCCGTAATTTTCCCCCAATTTTTTGAACAACGAGGCTTTTTTTCTTAAAAACATAAAAATTTGGGAACATGATAATTATTATGATCGACTTGTGCACCCCCCTAAAAAACATTCAAAATGTAAGACTTTGGGTTTTAAAATACAAAATTTTAAATATATGTGAAATTTTCAATCTAAAATGCATTATGAAATACATGTTACAAAACAGCAAAAAAAACCCCTTTTTCCCAACCCCCCAAACCCCAACCCATAAATCATCATAAAGCATGAAAATTTCCCTTTTTTTCTTTTGTAACTGAAAATAAAAAACTGCATAAGGCTAAACCCCCCCCAATTTTTTACTTTTCAAGAGATTGATAGGGAAATCCCCAATGAATGAATGAATGAATGAATGAATGAATGAATGAATGAATGAATGAATGAATGAATGAATGAATGAATGAATGAATGAATGAATGAATGAATAAATAAATGAATGAATGAATAAAATGAATGAATAAAAGAATAAATTTGGAATGAATAAAATTTTGAATGAAAATGAAAATGAAGAATAAATGAATTGAATGAATGAATGCAAATGAATGAATGAATGAATGAATTTAATGTGAAAATAAATTAATGAATGAATGAATGAATGAATGAATGAATGAAGTTTTCTTACTGTATCCGCTCTCGATTTTAAAATATTATTGTCCCCCAAACATTCTCAAGGGGTTATTCAGGTGCGCATTTTAAAACTAATAAAATAGTTAAAAATTTTTTTGAAAATTTTAAAAAAGAAAAAATTTTCGACATGCCCAAAAAAGGGTAAAAATATTTTTCCCAAATTTAACGGGGTAATGTTTTAATGCTTTTAAAGAATTTTTTCAACATATTATAAAAAAAATTATTTTTTCTTTAAATTCCCCGAAAATTTTTTTTTTTCTATTTTAAAAAATTTAAATGATGGACATGAACTAATACAATTAACTTTGAAAAATAGTTTCAAAAAAATTTAATCATTTTAAATTGAAAATAAAATTTTTCTTCTATATATCTCCCTTTTAATTAAAATTTTCACTATACTTTTAAAGGGTTGGTCGAAATTTTGCTGGGCCTAAAATAAAGGGTTTAAAATTTTGTTTGGCCCAATATAGAAAAAAAAAGGAGTTTTTTACGGCTTTTATTTTTTAAAATTAAATTTTTAAAATTAAATCAACTTTTTTTAATTTTTCCCCAGAATTTAATCTTTGGGCATGATAAATAAAATATGTTAACTTTGCAGACAACATAAAATGAAAAAAAAAATTTAAAAGGGAAAAATATAAATTTTTCCCTCTTTTAAAATTTTTCTGGTTTTACATGTAAAAGCGTTAAATTTACTGAAAAAATTTAGAATAAGAATTTTTAAAGGGCCCTTAAAAAAAAAATTAAATTAATATCTAGCTGTTTAGCAGTTTTTCAAAAATTTTAAAAATGGTCGGAAATATTTTTAAAATATGTTTTCCTAAATTTAAAGGGGCTTTTAAAATTTAATTAATTAATGAACTTAAAAAAAGAAAAAAATCTTTTTAAAGCAAATTTCCTTCGTAAAATGTTTGAAAATTTTTTCGGCTAATTGATAACTTTTTAAATTAAATTTTGGGTTTGTGTGATATACCCAAAAGAGGGGTCATTTTGTTTTTTTTCCCCCACCATGAAAATTGGGATTTTTCAATCTGTTTAAAAGGTTAAAAAACTTAATTGATGGAAGTTTTTCACAAAAAATTTTCGGGTGTGAACATACATTTTGGGGCCCAATCAGTTTATGTATTGATTCTTTTTGGGCTTTCCCCACAAATTTTTATTAGCCAAAGGGAAAATTTTTTTTTTATTCTTTTGGTATTTTGAAAAAAAATTTTTAAAAACTGCAAAAAACGCCCCCCAAATTTTAAAAGCAAAATATTATGGTACGGCCTCAAAAATTTTTAAAGTAATCAACCTAAATAAATTGTGAATGAGGGAATGAAATGAATGAATGAATGAAAAGAAAAATTGTAAATGAATGAATAATGAATAAAATGATGAATGAATGAATGAATGAATAAATAAATGAATAAAATGAATAAATAAAATGAAAAAAATAAAATAAATTTATAAGAATGTTGCAAAATTTTTTATTATTCGTTTTAAAACCAAAGACCAGGGGAAATGGGGGGAAAAATATTTTTTTTGGGAGGTTTTTTTAAAGATGGGGCGTTTACCACGGGACCGGAAAATAAAAGTTGTGGGAAAATATCATCTTTTTTGGGCCAATCTTTTTTCCGGGAAAAAATTTAAAAAGCTTCAAACAATTTTAACCCTTTTAAAAATCTATGGGAAAAAAGTAATGTGAATTTTTTTACGGGAAAAATTTTTAAATTTTCCCAAAAAAAACCCTTTATTTTTGTTGTTTAAAGGTTCCGGGAAAAAAACCCCTTAAAAGTCAAAATAAAATTTAAATTTACGGGCCCCCTTGCTCTAAATTTGCTTTAAAGGGAGGGAACTTTGGGAAACCGTCGAAAATGCTCCCAAATTCAGATAATTTTGACCGTTTTAAAAAGGGTTTTACCCCAATAAAAAATGGGTTTTGATCACGCGCTGCCTTTCGGACTGGCCAATTAGAAGATCTTGACCACCCTACCCTTTTAAAATAATTAGTGGTGGGGATGTATTTAAATAGTTTAAGACTTAAACAAAATAATGCCTTTTGATTATTTTTTAATGCAAAATTTAAAGTAAAGGTTTTAAAAATTATTAACTTTTTGGTAAAAACGCGCAGAAATATGCCCTGCAGGGTTTTTAAATTAAAAGAAAAAATAAATAAAAAAAAATAAATAAAAAAATAAATAAATAAATAAAAAAATAAATAAATAAATAAAAAAATAAATAAATAATAAATAAATTAAAAAAATTTTAAAAAAATTAAAAAAATTAAAAAATTAAAAAAAAATTAAATTTTATTAAAATTATTTTTTTATTTTATTTTTTTATTTTTTTATTTTATTTTTTTTATTATTTTTTTTTTATTAATTTTATTATTTTTTTATTTTTTCTATTTTTTTATTTTCATTTTAATTCTTCATTCATTAAATTCTTTCATTCATTTTCATTCTTTTCATGTTTCTTTCTTTATTCTTTCCCTTTCCCATTAAATTCATTTATTTAGTTTTTTTTGGGCACTCCCACGCACCTCCCAAATTTTTTATATATTTTAGAAAAGGGTATAAAAAACTTTAACCTATATTTATTTAATTTTTTATTTTTAAAAATTTTGTTCGTAAGAATAAAATATTTTTTTTTTAATACACTGTGAAAAAAATAAAGTTTAGAAATTGCGTGGCCCCATTGTTCACGTATGAAAAGTTAATTCGGACAAAAAATTTTTAAAATTTACTTAAAAATTTAAAAGGAATTTTTTTCCAAAATTTAAATTTTTTTAAAAACGATATTTTTTCAAAAAAATTAAAAAAAAATTTTAATTTAAATGTTTTTTTTGCCCCCCTTTTTTTTTTTTATTTTTTTTTTATTGGTTCCCCCCCGGAACCTAATAAAATTTTTTTCCTTTTCAGCGGGATATCTTTTCCCCTCCTTTCCCAAATTTATCATAATTTCATTTCATACCCCGTATTTCATTCCCCTTTATTTTTTTTTTTTTTTTTTTTTTTTTTTTTTTTTTTTTTTTTTTTTTTTTTTTTTTTTTTTTTTTTTTTTTTTTTTTTTTTTTTTTTTTTTTTTTTTTTTTTTTTTTTTTTTTTTTTTTTTTTTTTTTTTTTTTTTTTTTTTTTTTTTTTTTTTTTTTTTTTTTTTTTTTTTTTTTTTTTTTTTTTTTTTTTTTTTTTTTTTTTTTTTTTTTTTTTTTTTTTTTTTTTTTTTTTTTTTTTTTTTTTTTTTTTTTTTTTTTTTTTTTTTTTTTTTTTTTTTTTTTTTTTTTTTTTTTTTTTTTTTTTTTTTTTTTTTTTTTTTTTTTTTTTTTTTTTTTTTTTTTTTTTTTTTTTTTTTTTTTTTTTTTTTTTTTTTTTTTTTTTTTTTTTTTTTTTTTTTTTTTTTTTTTTTTTTTTTTTTTTTTTTTTTTTTTTTTTTTTTTTTTTTTTTTTTTTTTTTTTTTTTTTTTTTTTTTTTTTTTTTTTTTTTTTTTTTTTTTTTTTTTTTTTTTTTTTTTTTTTTTTTTTTTTTTTTTTTTTTTTTTTTTTTTTTTTTTTTTTTTTTTTTTTTTTTTTTTTTTTTTTTTTTTTTTTTTTTTTTTTTTTTTTTTTTTTTTTTTTTTTTTTTTTTTTTTTTTTTTTTTTTTTTTTTTTTTTTTTTTTTTTTTTTTTTTTTTTTTTTTTTTTTTTTTTTTTTTTTTTTTTTTTTTTTTTTTTTTTTTTTTTTTTTTTTTTTTTTTTTTTTTTTTTTTTTTTTTTTTTTTTTTTTTTTTTTTTTTTTTTTTTTTTTTTTTTTTTTTTTTTTTTTTTTTTTTTTTTTTTTTTTTTTTTTTTTTTTTTTTTTTTTTTTTTTTTTTTTTTTTTTTTTTTTTTTTTTTTTTTTTTTTTTTTTTTTTTTTTTTTTTTTTTTTTTTTTTTTTTTTTTTTTTTTTTTTTTTTTTTTTTTTTTTTTTTTTTTTTTTTTTTTTTTTTTTTTTTTTTTTTTTTTTTTTTTTTTTTTTTTTTTTTTTTTTTTTTTTTTTTTTTTTTTTTTTTTTTTTTTTTTTTTTTTTTTTTTTTTTTTTTTTTTTTTTTTTTTTTTTTTTTTTTTTTTTTTTTTTTTTTTTTTTTTTTTTTTTTTTTTTTTTTTTTTTTTTTTTTTTTTTTTTTTTTTTTTTTTTTTTTTTTTTTTTTTTTTTTTTTTTTTTTTTTTTTTTTTTTTTTTTTTTTTTTTTTTTTTTTTTTTTTTTTTTTTTTTTTTTTTTTTTTTTTTTTTTTTTTTTTTTTTTTTTTTTTTTTTTCCCCCCCCCCCCCCCCCCCCCCCCCCCCCCCCCCCCCCCCCCCCCCCCCCCCCCCCCCCCCCCCCCCCCCCCCCCCCCCCCCCCCCCCCCCCCCCCCCCCCCCCCCCCCCCCCCCCCCCCCCCCCCCCCCCCCCCCCCCCCCCCCCCCCCCCCCCCCCCCCCCCCCCCCCCCCCCCCCCCCCCCCCCCCCCCCCCCCCCCCCCCCCCCCCCCCCCCCCCCCCCCCCCCCCCCCCCCCCCCCCCCCCCCCCCCCCCCCCCCCCCCCCCCCCCCCCCCCCCCCCCCCCCCCCCCCCCCCCCCCCCCCCCCCCCCCCCCCCCCCCCCCCCCCCCCCCCCCCCCCCCCCCCCCCCCCCCCCCCCCCCCCCCCCCCCCCCCCCCCCCCCCCCCCCCCCCCCCCCCCCCCCCCCCCCCCCCCCCCCCCCCCCCCCCCCCCCCCCCCCCCCCCCCCCCCCCCCCCCCCCCCCCCCCCCCCCCCCCCCCCCCCCCCCCCCCCCCCCCCCCCCCCCCCCCCCCCCCCCCCCCCCGCGCTGCCTTTCGCGACTGGCCAATTAGAAGATCTTGACCACGCCTATCAGTTTTAATAATAATTAGTGGTGTGTATGTATTTAAATTAGTTTAAGACATTAACATAATCAATGCCATCTTTGATTATTCTTATGCAAACATTTCAAGTATAATGGCTTTAAAATTATTAACGTCTGTGAAAACGCGCAGATAATATAGCCCTGCACGCAAATTAATCAATGAAAAAATAAATAAATAAATAAATAAATAAATAAATAAATAAATAAATAAATAAATAAATAAATAAATAAATAAATAAATAAATTATATATTTTTCATTCATTCATTCATTTCATTCATTCATTCATTCATTCATTCATTCATTCATAATATTTATTTATTTATTTATTTATTTATTTATTTATTTATTTATTTATTTATTTATTTATTTATTTATTTATTTATTTATTTATTTATTTATTCATTCATTCATTCATTCATTCATTCATTCATTCATTCATTCATTCATTCATTCATTCATTCATTAGTTTTATTTGCACTGCCCGCACCTAGCCAATTTATATATGTTAGTACGTACTAATAAACTTTAACCTATACTTATTTAATATTTTATTGTAAAATTTTGTTCGTAAGAATAGATATTTGTTTTAATACACTGTGAACAGAATGACGTTCTATGACATTGCGCTGGCACCATTGCTTCACGATATGTATAGTTAAATTCGACACGAAAAGAGTAAAATATACTTACCAATTACAGGTAAGGTGATACACATACTTATATTTAATTATACAGATATTTTTCAACATATTAAAAAAAAAAAGATTTATTATATGTTCATTATGCCCCAAATATATTTTTTTTTACTTTATTAATCAATGATCGACATGACTAAATACAATATATTAACTTTGCAGACAGTATACTCACTCACTCACTCACTCACTCACTCACTCACTCACTCACTCACTCACTCACTCACTCACTCACTCACTCACTCACTCACTCACTCACTCACTCACTCACTCACTCACTCACTCACTCACTCACTCACTCACTCACTCACTCACTCACTCACTCACTCACTCACTCACTCACTCACTCACTCACTCACTCACTCACTCACTCACTCACTCACTCACTCACTCACTCACTCACTCACTCACTCACTCACTCACTCACTCACTCACTCACTCACTCACTCTCTCACTCACTCACTCACTCACTCACTCACTCACTCACTCACTCACTCACTCACTCACTCACTCACTCACTCACTCACTCACTCACTCACTCACTCACTCACTCACTCACTCACTCACTCACTCACTCACTCACTCACTCACTCACTCACTCACTCACTCACTCACTCACTCACTCACTCACTCACTCACTCACTCACTCACTCACTCACTCACTCACTCACTCACTCACTCACTCACCAACTCACTCACTCACTCACTCACTCACTCACTCACTCACCAACTCACTCACTCACTCACTCACACACTCACTCAAACTGGTCAGCATTTCACTCCATTATTTAATAAAATATTTTGGACTGTTATGTTTATGTATTTTGTCCGCTGCCACCTGACTGCATCTGCGATTATAATAGACAAATTGCGAAAATTGTTTAAATTTTTATGACCTCGGGGCAAGTCAATCTCGATATTGTATATTTTGTAGATGCGAACAGAAAACAAGGAAGTTTTACGCGTAATTTATTTTCCAGTCAGAGTTTATTAAGGATAGCGAACACACATAAACAAAATAGTTTAAAAGAATTTGCAATTATTCCATTAAATAATTAATTTTCCGGCTCATCACAATTGATGAAAAAGATAAAATCCTCTTATTGTTTATTCTATTTTATTCAGATTTGCACAAAATACGAAAAAGATCATGATAAATTGTTATACTATACATTACCATATATGTATATATTTTAACTATGATGCATATATATATATATATATATATATATATATATATATATATATATATATATATATATATATATATATATATATATATATATATATATATATATATATATATATATATATATATATATATATATATATATATATATATATATATATACATTTTCTAAATTTTATCCAATATATATCACATAGAAGACATTTCATTTCCACACTGAAATAAAATAATTTAACAATAAACATTGAGAAATATATCAATTATTATTTATATATCAATATTTATTACTTGTAATAGTGTCATCTTGAAAATACGTCTTATCAAGCATCTTTCGACCTCGCCTAGAATAACACTTATAGCTAGTTGACACCTAATTGACATCTTCAATGTTTTTCCTTCTTTATCTAACTTGTCAGCAGTTTACGATAACGCTTCTTTATTTAAACTAGTTAGCAGTTTCTTATATAAATTATCATATATATCATCATTCGTCAGCAGTTTAGTATAACATCAAATCGGCCCGTGCAAAAATCGGCTCTAACACGTTTCGGCCCATATTTTGTCTTTATTTTGTCCGTGAATTACATAAAATTACCTTAAATATTAATATATATTACCTTCCAATTGGATTAATTTCCATTTCTTTTAAATTGGAATTAATTCCAATAGGATTTATTTCCAATAAAAAGTATTGGAAAAAACTCCAATTGGAATAATGTCCAGTTGGGTTTTATTCCAATCGGATTTTTTTCCAGTTAAATTTAATGGAAAAAAATCCGATCGGATTTTCCGAAAAATGCTTAAATAGACGTTATTTCAACAAGAAAATGCATACAAATACATATTAAGCATGTGTTTATGTATTTCGACAATTTCATAAAAATTGAAATTCCCGTTGGAATAAATAATAATGTTGGAATAAATTCCAATTGGAATTTAAATAATTCCGCCCGGACAGCATAATTCCGGTTGGAATACATGAAATTCCGCCCGGACAAATTTTTTAAAATACATTTTTTGATAAGAAAAAAATTTAAAAAAGCTTTAAATGAAGTCAATTATTAATAATTAACATTAAATCTATCGGATGAAATGATTTTTGAGTGTTTAGGGCAAGTATAAATGGTAGTGAAGTTTGCCACTATCCCGGTGGTGCAAAGATTTTCCGGTGGCTGTTTTCAAATAACCCACCACACATTCTTACATATTGTTAAGATAATTTGAGTAAATGTTTAAGATTTATTGAAAGCGAAAAAATAAATATTGTATTACTGTGAAATTAAAAAGTTAAATCCTTAATACTTAATTGATTGTGTGTATTTCTGTGTATGTTGAATTAAGGTTCACTGTAATACCTTACTAGTTTTGTGTATTTCTGTGAAATTAAAAAGTTATACCTTAAAGGGACTCCAATTGAGGTTTCAAAGCCTTAAAACATAACATTAGAATTTCTTACATAAATGAGCTGGGGGCATTTTAAACAGAAATATATGCAAAGATTTAGAAATATGCTTTGAAATAAATTGAAAATCACATTTTTTATGCTTTTCTTAGCCCAAGTTGAGTGAAAAGTGTTTAAACACTTTTCATTTTGGTCATTTTTTTACATCTTGAATAATTATTCTGGAAAAGGAAGTGTGTGAACGATCTAAAATTTTGCACAAAGATTAGTGGTCTAATCCTTCATCAAATGGTACATTTCTCTGGAACAAATATTTTCAGTCCCATCATGTCAAAACACCTCAGTGGAGTCCCTTTAATACTTAATTTGGTGTATTATTGTGTATATATATATGGAATATTATGTTGTAGTAGCTTTCTTAGGCTTTGTATTTTTCTACGAGCAGCGGTGGAAAATTGATATCTCGCGAGACCCAAGATCGAGCGAGATATCAATTTTCCAACGTTGCGAGTAGAAAAATACAAACACTCAGAAAGCTACTACAACATGATTTTCCTTTTATTATATACCTTTTCGTTTTATTCAGAAAATGAAATATAGTTGTCAAGAAATAAATTCATGACTGAGGGATGAATACGTAATTCTTGCAAACCGGCCACGCCTTTAATAATTTTGGTTCCCGTTTTCAAATGTAACGTTATGCAAAGCTAAGATCGGAACCAACGTCAAAAATAGTCCGGCATTTCCATATATGGTACCGTAATTGTCACTAACATAATTATATACGGAAATTTCTATCCGTTGAAGTGTATTTGCGCTTCAATATTTGCGTGTATTTTAGGGAGAAAATTTATAGGTATATAATAATAAAAGTTACAACTTAATACGTTCTTCGGGGTATAACTGTGTAACTTACTTTAATGTTCCTGCCGAGAAAACAGATTTTTTAATTATCACCATTGTAGAAGATTTTTTTCTAGTTAGAGTACAAATACAAGCAATGAACAATATAACTATGTGCAATATAAATGAAAAAATAAACAATAGCAAGCATTTTGTAGTTTAAAAAAATATATATTGTATTGACCTTAATCCTGAGCTGGGTCTTCACATAAGCTACCAAGTTTTATTGAAATATCTTATTCCTAACCAGAAGCAGTTTTATGTTTATTTAGCACCGACCTTGACCCTAGAGTCTTAACCAAGGTCTTCACATAATTTGCTATATAAACTATGTATAAATATACCAAGTTTTTTAAGATAAGTCGATTTTAACTTAAGTTATTGACCAACCATATCAAACAATATAGTTTGACAACTGCCACCTCACACATTCACCAAATAACCCAAGATTTTTGCGTTGCCTCTTAGTGCAGAGTAGTTGCCACTTGTGACCGCCTCCGTGGTCGAGGGGTTAGAGTCGATGACTTCTAATCCAGTTACCTCTCTGGCGTGGGTTCGATCCCCGGGAGATGCTTTGGTAGTTTAGCCCGGAGGAAGGTAGTCTAGTACTGGTGTAACTCTCCAGGAACGATGGTTAGGAAACTACCCGCCTATATGACTGAAATACTCTTAGGAAAAGGCGTAAAATGAAACAATATAGTTTGACAACTGCCACCTCACACATTCACCAAATAACCCAAGATTTTTGCGTTGCCTCTTAGTGCAGAGTAGTTGCCACTTGTGACCGCCTCCGTGGTCGAGGGGTTAGAGTCGATGACTTCTAATCCAGTTACCTCTCTGGCGTGGGTTCGATCCCCGGGAGATGCTTTGGTAGTTTAGCCCGGAGGAAGGTAGTCTAGTACTGGTGTAACTCTCCAGGAACGATGGTTAGGAAACTACCCGCCTATATGACTGAAATACTCTTAGGAAAAGGCGTAAAATGAAACAAACAAACAGTTGCCACGTATAGGGATCACTTTTTTCCTCATCTGTCCATCCCCCTGTCACAAAACTTGTCTGGACTACTTCTCAGAAACTGCTGGACAGTGGACACAGTATAAATTTCCTCCAAACTTTACAGGAATGATCAGGATTAAGTCTAATTGTGCTTATTGTCTGCAATTACTGTCCAATGACTTTGTCAGAGTTATGGACCTTTAATGATTTTTAATATCAAAGTTGTCTGGACTTCTCCTATACCACTGTAACTTAACAGGATATTGATATTTAGCTCAAGCTCTTGCACATATTACACAGGTTTTCCAGTTAAATGAGTTATGGTCCTTCAATTAACAAGAGCGATCAGTGATCACATGTGTCACCTCATTATAGTCAATTGTATGTTACAGCTACTGACTGTAGCAGGAGATACAAAAATCACTAACAAGCCAAAACGTGTTTTCATCAAAGGCCATAACTCCGGCAAAAATCATTCAACCGAAAAACCCATGTAATTTGCACAAGTACTGTCAGTTACACCGATAAAATGTCAATGGAGTGCCTATGAAATGAATAAAGAAATGAATGGATGAATTAATAGATTGATAAAAGTGGGACCTCTTTGACCAAGTGGTTATCATTGCCACTCCGCATTGCTAGCTGGTTAAAATCCTGTATTGAGGGTCTTTGGATTCTTTCATATGAGGCAGCTATCCAGAAGAGGGTTGGTTGTTCTTCTTGGGTGCCTGCTTGTGCCTGAAAAAGGAGATACCCATGGTCTTTCTCCACCAGTAAAACTGGAATGCTCACAATATGACATTCATATTGTCCGTGTGACTTTAAAATCCAGCAAAACAAGCAAACTTTATTTATTAAGTAAAGGTAATTTGGTATACTTTTTCCTCCACAGACAGAAATTAGACGGAAGCAATTTGTAATCTGTAATTTTACACATTAAATGGGACCAAATTACAGTCAAGTTTAACTTATAGTATTTCCTGTAATAAAATGACATATAAAACACAATAATACCAGGAAACAATATATACCAAAATCATTTATACGGCTTTTCCCTTACAGATCTACCAAATTTTGTTTCACACATATTTTGTAACTAAGTACCATAACTTTCAGCTTTTACTTGTTATGTATTTTTAAAACTGGTAATAAAATGTAACACTTCTCTGACAGAAGATATATACCAAAAAGGAATAATTATTCTGTATGAACCCACAACAGTCATGACAGTGGGGAGCAAGCTGTTTCAAGTCAAAGATCTTTATTAACATTACTTAGAATAGGAAGCCTGCCATGGACTTTGGATTCTGGCAAATGAGCTAGCTTACTAAGAACATTGGCGATTCTACTCAGGTGCCCGTTGGTGCCTGAAATAATGCATAGGTGTGATGTAAAAACCAACTAAAGGAACAACCTTTATAGTGAAAGGAACAAATTGTTCAGCTATGCCACCAACATCTATGACTTGCCTATTTATCTGTAATTTTTCCCAGTCCTTTACTGTACTGTAATAATTTTGAGATAAGAATCTCAAAACTTCACAATGAATTGTTTAAATTTAAGCATCACTCAACTTGAACAAGTTATATACAAAAATGAATGTTTTGTTTTGGTTGTGAGTCAAACTAGCTCTTTAAAGCTACACGCCTTCAGATGAGCCAAAATATTTCAAGAAAATCAAACTTTACGAATATAAACTTACATTTTAAGAAGAGGATTTAAGTAAAAATTTACATGTATTGTGTGATGTAGGATTGAATTTGAAGTATTTATCACCATAAATCTACCATGTGACTAACACTGAGTAAGGGCTTTTTTGCATAAAGTTATCCACCTTCTGGTAATTTACGTGGATTGCAAGTGCTGTTGTGTTTGCAATATGCTGATAACTTTCTTTGTTCACTTCACAACATTATTCTTTAAAATACTTTTGTATATTTTCAAAATTTTCATAAAAAATAAGCACGAATCTGGAGGCAAGCATGAATCTGGAGGCAAGCATGAATCTTGAGGCATCTGGGTCATATCATGACTTTTCAGCTTAATTTTACCTTACATGCCTAAGGTCCCCCATTTTTTACAGGATTTTATGGCTTTGATTGCATAATGACTAGAATCAGTGACATTCCATTAGGTTCCTGGATAACTTAAAATTCTTCAAATTAAAGAATCCAAAGTCCCCCGACGAGATTCGAACCCAGTGATTAAAGGCTGGAGATAAAAAGACCGCCAACTTCACCACTGAACGGGAATAGGTTTCATAACAGTTTCAGTTTTCAAAATATATTACTATCAATGTTTAGTTAAATATTGGATGACCAGGAAATAGCTAGGGGAAATAGTTCGGCATTATTGAAGGCTTTTTAAAATGTTAATATAAACTTCTAACTATTTGATTCTAAATTCCCATATCATTCTATATTATGCGAAGAGGAATTTGAAAATTTGTTACACAAACCTTAGCTGTGGTGAGAAAATGGTGTGATTTAAAGCTGAAGTATGAAAAATGGTATTAAAAAAGGTCACATACACAGGTCTCAGTTGTTTAATTTGAATATATAATCAGTTACATACTAATTGTTTCCCACCATTTCACACGGTTATAGGGAAGTTATTAACAATAATTTAAGACATATTATTGTAATATAAAATAATTTTGGAGTATAAATATTTCTGTGCATATAATGTGTCAAACTTTACTCTAAATATCAAGCTTGAACAGCTGAGGAATTTCAAGTGAGATGCATTGATAAAAAGATTGTTTTATGGTGTAAAAAATTAAATTTAATATATCAGGATTCGAAATAAAAAATATTGTCCATCTTTATGGAGTGGACTGCGTACTTAAATTACTACGTGGGGACAGTAGAAATAAAATTTGATTCCTCGGGAAATTAAGTGTTGGTAAATGGAATAATTTTTTTTCATTTTGAAGGAACCGAAAGGAAACCGTGATAACCTGCTCTATGCGATTATAAACAATGAACTTTCTGTGAAAAAATACTTAAGTTTGTAGCATTTTGGCTATATATCAAAGCTATAGAAAGAAACTTGACAGAGACACTTTTCTTCATGTTCTTGTCTGGAGCAGAATGATTAAATTCTGAGCTTAGGCGTTATTCATTTTAATTCTATCTTAAGGGCAGACATTTAAGTTATATTAAGATTGTAAAAAAAGACAATTAAAAAGGAAAACATGAATACTACATCAGAACATGTTGTAACAGGGGATTCGGGCATGAATTTAATCTCCACAACAGGAGAATACGATGATTCCAGCAGAGCTCAAATGATTACACAATATTTAAGTACTAGAGAAAATATGGAAATCATTTCTTTTTACGCTTTAATAATCACCCAGTGTGTCATTGGGTTAATTGGAAATTCTGCATCCCTGGCTATTTGGGTAGCTGGTAAAAGAAGCAGTGTTCTTGCCTCCTCAACCTATTTTAAATTTCTTTCCGCAACAGACGTGTTTAGTTTAGTTTATAGGTTAATG
This sequence comes from Ruditapes philippinarum, assembly GCF_026571515.1. Lineage (NCBI taxonomy): Eukaryota > Metazoa > Mollusca > Bivalvia > Venerida > Veneridae > Ruditapes > Ruditapes philippinarum. The sequence continues at coordinate 7,342 of NW_026852678.1, read as the reverse complement.
GATGCATTAGGACGCCGGCCTGTAGAAGCCAGTTTCATGGATTCGGATGTGATGTGTTTTATCGACTCGTTTCTTTTCTTCTTTGCCCCACAACTTTCCACGTGGATCGTAGTGTGTCTGACCATAGAAAGGACGCTCAGCTTATGTTTCCCTTTGAAGTTTCATACTAAAGGTTCAGGAAGAAGGGCAAAGATTGCATTTGTTATTATACTACTTATACTGACGAGCGTCAATTGCATTAGACCAATGTTATGCACATCTGATTCCAGCCTTCTTCGTGATATCTACACTGAAGTTATGAAGTTGTCTGGGATATATCTGCTTTGTGTAATACCATTGGTTGCTATTACTACATGTAATGTTGTTGTTATTTGCAAGCTGTGCACACAGAAGAAAATTGGTGCAAGTGACAGCAGACGGCATGTTGCATCAAAATTCACTAGGATAAGCATAGGGGCGGGGATACTTCAGTGCATCTCTATTATTCCAGCATTAATATACCATATTGAAGTCTTCCACAGCGTACGTTTATTACAATTAAAGTACGAAGAACAACCAATATTTCAGTATATGTGCGACATAGTCCTGTATTTAAATAACACATTCAACTTTGTAGTGTATTCGTTTTCGTCTAGAGATTTTCGGATGGACTTCAGAGAAATGTTCTGTTGTAAACATTAGAGATGGGTAACTCTTATGCATGAACAATAAATGCATTTCTAAATGTAAGCACCTGTAAAAGAGGATAATTATGATGTTGTACAAAACTGATCTGTGTGAAATGATACAATTATGTCAAAATGGTTCTTAGAACATGTTTGTGAGTTGCTTACGTCATCTCAAAAAAAAACATCTTTTGTGAAATAGTTTTTGGTAAATATAGCTAAATGTAAACAAAGTGGTATTTTAACTGCCATACACAATCAATGTAAGTGTATTAATATTGCCAAAACACAAAAAAAAAGGCAATTTAAGATAACTTGGGTATACGGACACAGAGTATTTTTTGGAAATTGTAACCGTGTTAATGGGCCTTTAAACATATAGTAATACATAGGTTGTCTGATAAAATTTCTTGCGTGAATATTCATTATTGTTTTCCTCTAAAATTTATTTGTACATTACATGTAATATGCATCATTCATGAGCTTTTAAAGATCCTGTAACTCAATGTTTTATGGGTTTTTTATCATAAATATAATGCCCAAGTTCAGATTTATCAACATTGTAAGTTCCAAAAAGCATTACTAATGTAAAGATATTACTAAATTTACATTTCATGTAAATAAAGGGAGGTAATAAGAAATTTCTTTTCTATAAAGTCTTAGTCAAACTTTTAATTAAGAAATGAATGCATATACATGTGTAATTTAATGATTACATATGAACCGTGTCACGACAAAACCAACATAGTGGGTTTGCGACCAGCATGGATCCAGGCCAGCCTGCGCATCCCCGCAGACTGATCAGGATCCATGCTGTTCGCTTACCAACTCTATTACAAGTGGAGAAACTGACAGCGAACAGCATGGATCCTGATCAGACTGGTCTGGATCCATGCTGGTTGCAAACACACTATGTTGGTCGTGAGGCGGCTCATATAATGTGGACAAATATTTGCAGTGCATATTTTACATACTCTTTGATGTTTGAAAATTGTTTTAGAAGCATAATTATATACATTCTGTATATAAAATTTCATTTAAAGAGTGGTAACAACCTTAATTACAACATACAGGATCTTTAATTGTGTATGAATTTTGTGAACAAACAAGCAAGCTCAGAATGTATTCAATCATTAACATATTTTATCCCCTGTAACTGTTGTAAAGATAAATGCATGTCTTATGTTTCCATAAACTAACAGATTTTATCCCCTGTAACTGTTGTAAAGATAAATGCATGTCTTATGTTTCCATAAATTAACATATTTTATCCCCTGTAACTGTTGTAAAGATAAATGCATGTCTTATGTTTCCATAAACTAACATATTTTATCCCCTGTAACTGTTGTAAAGATAAATGCATGTCTTATGTTTCCATAAATTAACATATTTTATCCCCTGTAACTGTTGTAAAGATAAATGCATGTCTTATGTTTCCATAAACTAACATATTTTATCTCCTAGAACTGTTGTAAAGATAAATGCATGTCTTATGTTTCCATAAACTTTTTTTAATTAAATGCATGATTGTATAATACATTTAATATTATGATTCTAATAAAATATTAACTTTTAACTGATGTTTTTTAACATCTGACCCATTTCAAAAATTTCATTTATTTTAGTTTCATTCATTGTTTTCTTGTTCAGGACACATGTGCTTCGTCTTGGGGCCCCTATGCCACTTGTCATGAAAATTGCACAAAAGTGTCACATGATAATCCATATGAACACATCTTAAATATTTACTTTTTCATGTTAAATGTTGAATTATGCTTAAACTGATGCTACATGTAGGCAGCATGGACAATACCTTGCACTTTTCAGTTCCATCCATACACAGGCTTAGTCAAAACATTTCCAAATTGCTGTTTGGGACCATTTTAGCTATTTATTTCTTTCTAATAGGCTGACTTTCTCAAACAAGAGGGTTACAGTACAATGGTTGTTAGCGTTTAGTGTGACAGTATGTACCTAAACATCAAGTTAAGTTTTTAACTATGGAAATATTTTACATATGGTTAGCACATCTTTATAATATGTGTGTTGGAAAAAGTATAAAAAAGTGCCTGAATAAATTTTAAGATGCTTCCTTTATTGGAGTCTGTTTTTCAATTAATATTTGCAAGTCTTGAAATCTGTTCTCTGCCAGAGCTTCTCTTATTGTCTTGAAGAATTGAAAATAGTGGTGAAAATTATGTCTGAAATAGAAAGACAAGTAAAACAAACTTAACTTCCCTCATAATGACCCATCTGTTTGTCAGAGTAATAAAGGGGCAACATTGTAAAAACTAGTCTTATGAATGGATATCAACAGGACATTCATGGATGTTAATAAAAAAATTGACATATTAACAAATAACTAAAAGATGTGTGTACATAAGTATATGTTATTTGAATATATTATATAGAATAGGTATAAAAACGTTTGATGTCCATGGCTGAGTGGCTAAGGTCATCAGCGTCAAACCACTCGCCCCTCAATACTGTGGGTTCAAATCCCACCAGGAACCAAGGAATGTCAGTGGTTCTACTCAAGTATCCACTCATGACTGAAATAATGCATGGAGGGGCACATCATTGTCATAATAGAAATTAAGCCCCTTACAGTAATGATATTTGCTGCACAGAAAATGGTGGGTCAATTGCACAAATTAATCAGGTTACAGGTCAGACCTGAAACTTTTGTTCCCTTAACTACATAAATTTTATCATAGATTAATGAAATAAACCCCTTTAGTTACAGTATAACCAAGTTTGTATATGATAAGTTGATAACAATTAACATACTATGTACTAGTAAAAACACTTACATCATCAATAATGTTGATGCCAGAAGTTCAGATGTATTTAGTAAATGATTTATGTAAGCCTTGGTAAAATTTTCACATGCATAGCATTTACAGTCTGCCAACAGGGGAGAGAAGTCCTCCATATATCTGAAATATATAATGAACAAGGGAGATAATTAACAACATATTTCAAGTACATAATAAGCAAGGGAGAGCAATCATCAATATATCTAAAATATATAATGAACAAAGGGAGATAATTAACAACATATTTCAAGTACATAATAAGCAAGGGGAGAGCAATCATCAATATATCTGAAATATATAATAAAACAGGGGAGACAATCAACCACATATTTCAAGTACACGATAAGCAAGAAAAATCATCTAGATATCTGGGGTGCGTTTCATAAAAGAATCTTACTGCTACAACTTTCAATCGTGTGTAACTAAAGACTGGGAGATGTAAACTTTTAGTCAAAGGGTTCCTTTCACCAGTACATGATACAGGGAAAGCTACAGACTGAATTTGTAGCTTTAAATGAGGTATATCCTTTCAGGCAATCTCAGCACCTGTGAAATTAACACGATGATTTTGAAATTTTAAAAGTTGTATATAGTAATTCATGATTCTAGGCAAATGACAAACTTTAAAATCAAGCAACTTTACGTTTGATCATTGACATTTATTGACAGACTGGTGGCATGCTACAGTCCTGTATCTCTGGGTTATATTTGTAATCATACTTGAACACACAAGAGCATGCCCCCTCTCCGTCACCACATAAGGATATCTTAATTATTAAGGTATTTAACCAGCTGAATTTGTAAAATGGATTTGCCCCAGTTTTGAAAATTGAAACAATCTAAGTTTTTCAATATTAAAATACAAACATGATATTGTCAGTATACAGTCTGCTCAGATTGTATACAGTCTGCTCAGATTGAACAAATGTGCTGGCTGTCCTCGTGTTATACTAGGCCAATCACTTTTGGTTCCAGAAGTCAAGATGTTCAAATTTTGTATTCATGTAACTACATCAATTAAATCAACTTCAATGTCAACATTTCTGACCTAAGATAATTATTTTTTTTCCAACTGACAAAGTATTAAGTTTACGCCAGTCCAATTGACAAAGGTATTGAGTTTACCAATTGACAAAGAAATTTAGTTTCTCAATTAGCATAGATATAATATGATTGATAAAGGTATTCCATTTAACAATTGAAATAGATATTTAGTTTGCCAATAAACATAGATATTTAGGTTACCAATTGACAAAGGTATTCAGTTTACCAATTGACAAAGAAATTTAGTTTCTCAATTAGCATAGATATAATCCGATTGATAAAGGTATTCCATTTACCAATTGAAATAGATATTTAGTTTGCCTATAAACATAGATATTTAGTTTACCAATTGAAAAAAAGATATTTAGTTTAACAATTTAAATACATGTAGATATTTAGGTTACCAATTGACAAAGTATTCAGTTCACCAATTGACATAGATATTTAGTCTATCAATTGACAAAGATATGTAGTTTGCCAAAAAAATTAGATATTCAGTTTACCAACTGATTCCTTATTGACAAAGATATTTAACTAATTGACACAATCAAATATTTAGTTTACCAATTGACACACATATTCAGTTACCTAATAATTAACACAGATAATTTGTTTACCCCATTAAATTTTTCCAAAAGGGCAAAAAAATTTTTTAGGTTTTCCCCAAATTTACTTAAATAAAGAATATTTTGAAAATAATAATATTTATATTAAGTTTACCCCAAATACAAAAATTTTTTTTCCTATTTACATATAACTATCATTTTCCAGACATTTATATACAAAATTAATAGCTATGGGATTTCTTTAATTGATCAACAAATTTGTTTTCAATGGAAAAAATAAATTTAGGGCCAAATGGGCATAATAAATTTGGTTAATCAATATAAAATTTTCTGCATTGGAAAGCATTATTCCCCAAATTTTTTATTTTTAAACGTGTAAAATTTAAGTTTGGTTTTTAAAATAAAAAGAAAAAAATCTTTTTTTTGGTTTCTATTACGGTTTCCTCGATGAATGTCATTTTTGTTAAAAATCACTTTACCTTTTTTAAGCTAAGCTGGAAGCTCTCTCCATATGCACGGGTTAGTTAGAATTTTCAACCCAAAGCTTGAAGCGAGAGGCCATATGGAGGTTTGAATTCAGTAACCTTTTGACCTTTCGGCCATAGAGGACACATTAAAAGAAGAAGTTAAGAAACAAATGCAAAAAAAATAGATCACCTCAGTAAGTAGTTTCATGTTTTAACTTTGAAAAGCTAAAATTAAAAACAGATTCAAATTGTCCATTCTGGCATATAACCATATACAGAATTTTAATTTAAAAGGATATGATTGAGGTTGTCAAACATGTCAATGCCAAGCCCTATAGCTTTAAGTACAGATTTAAATAAAAGGATATGCATGAGTCAAACATGTCAATGCCAAGCCCTATAGCTTTACGTACAGTATAATAAAAGGATATGATGAGTAAACATTGTCAATGCCAAGCCCTATAGCATTAAGTACAGTATAATAAAAGGATATGATGAGTCAAACATGTCAATGCCAAGCCCTATAGCTTTAAGTACAGTATAACAAGCATTTGATAGTATTGCGGGCAATACAGTAGTCCCCTACCGGTACCTCAAAAAGTTCTTTAATTGTCATACACTCCTGTGTATTGCCATTTATAATGAATTTGAGGATGAAGTCTGTATTTGAAAATATCACCACAAAACATAATAAAATAAGTTTGTCTATATCACAGTAAATGTATTAAGTTTCCATGCTTAGTAAGGAAATTATGTTTATACAACCTTGTCATATTATTACGATGTGGGATTTTAAAGTAAATCCTATAAGGAATGAAGAAGTTGGAGTGAAAATACCAGTTTCTCGAAAAAAAATCTAAGTTCAAGGGGGACATAATTCTGGAAATAGTCTTGCTAGAGTATTTAACCTTCTCAAAAATGTCGAGTGATAATAAGAAACATATATATGAAGTTTGAAGTAGATACATTAGGAAATAAAGAAGTTATTTAAAAAAGACAACATTTTTCCCCTAAAAAATCTAAGTTCAAGGAGGTAATACTGATATTTTTTGTGCTAGAGTTATAAACCTTTGTCACATATGATTTGGTTGATGACCAGAAACTTATATTTAAAGTTTGAAGTAAACACCTTAAGAAATAAAGAACATATAGTGAAAAAGCTGAAAAATTTAAATCAGAAATCTTGAAATTCAGGCTATTTGTTGCCATAGCAACCAGAGTTTTCAACATAGGAAGAAAAGAAAAAGATGTGCATAATCTCCAGACTGCCATCAACCCATATTTCAAGTTTTCATAAAAATATTGTCAGTACTTTTTGAGTTATCACTGGATCCAGTTTATGTGTTTAAATTTGCCATATTTTCAGACTATTTGTTGCCATAGCAAACAAGAATTTTCAACATAGGAAGAAAAAAAAAAGACGTGCATAATCTCCATACTGCCATCTATCCATAATATCAAGTTTCATAAAAAAATATTTTCAGTACTTTTTGCGTTATCCGCGGGATCCAGTTTTGTGGACGGACGGACTGACGGACTGACAGACAGACATACAGACAAGACGGACAGACAGACAGACGGACGGAGGGTAAACCTAAAGTCCCCTCCGGTTGTTAACCGGTTAGGGACTAATAAAAGGAATGATGATCAAAAACATGTCAATGCCAAGCCCTATAGCTTAAGTTTTACAGTAATAATAAAAGGATATAATGAGTCAAACATGTGGTCAATGCCAAGCTCTATAGCTTTAAACTACAGTATAATAAAAGGATATTGATGAG